>NW_026967694.1:0-200632 GCF_028390025.1 Pseudophryne corroboree | reverse complement strand
ATAGTACCTAAAGTTTAAAGCAGAAATTGGGGCACTTTTGAAATTTTCATTTTTGACCAAAATCGACAGGTCCGGGGCTTATGGAATTCTCATATGCCACAAAACGATTGAAGCTCCTGTTCAAAAATGATGCTCCGAAATCAACTTCTGTCACCTTAGTGATACATTTTGGGATAGTACCTAAAGTTTAAAGCAGAAATTGGGGCACTTTTGAAATTTTCATTTTTGACCAAAATCGACAGGTCCGGGGCTTAGGGAATTCTCATATGCCACAAAACGGTTGAAGCTCCTGTTCAAAAATGATGCTCCGAAATCAACTTCTGTCACCTTAGTGATACATTTTGGGATAGTACCTAAAGTTTAAAGCAGAAATTGGGGCACTTTTGAAATTTTAATTTTTGACCAAAATCGAAAGGTCCGGGGCTTATGGAATTCTCATATGCCACAAAACGGTTGAAGCTCTGTTCAAAAATGATGCTCCGAAATCAACTTCTGTCACCTTAGTGATACATTTTGGGATAGTACCTAAAGTTTAAAGCAGAAATTGGGGCACTTTTGAAATTTTCATTTTTGACCAAAATCGACAGGTCCGGGGCTTAGGGAATTCTCATATGCCACAAAACGGTTGAAGCTCCTGTTCAAAAATGATGCTCCGAAATCAACTTCTGTCACCTTAGTGATACATTTTGGGATAGTACCTAAAGTTTAAAGCAGAAATTGGGGCACTTTTGAAATTTTAATTTTTGACCAAAATCGACAGGCCCGGGGCTTAGGGAATTTCTCATATGCCACAAAACGGTTGAAGCTCTGTTCAAAAATGATGCTCCGAAATAAACTTCTGTCATCTTAGTGATACATTTTGGGATAGTACCTAAAGTTTAAAGCAGAAATTGGGGCACTTTTGAAATTTTCATATTGACCAAATCGACAGGTCCGGGGCTTATGGAATTCTCATATGCCACAAAACGATTGAAGCTCCTGTTCAAAAATGATGCTCCGAAATCAACTTCTGTCACCTTAGTGATACATTTTGGGATAGTACCTAAAGTTTAAAGCAGAAATTGGGGCACTTTTGAAATTTCATTTTTGACCAAAATCGACAGGTCCGGGGCTTAGGGAATTCTCATATGCCACAAAACGGTTGAAGCTCCAGTTCAAAAATGATGCTCCAAAATCATCTTCTGTCACCTTAGTGATACATTTTGGGATAGTACCTAAAGTTTAAAGCAGAAATTGGGGCACTTTTGAAATTTTCATTTTTGACCAAAATCGACAAGTCCGGGGCTTAGGGAATTTCTCATATGCCACAAAACGGTTGAAGCTCCTGTTCAAAAATGATGCTCCGAAATCAACTTCTGTCACCTTAGTGATACATTTTGGGATAGTACCTAATGTTTAAAGCAGAAACTGGGGCACTTTTGAATTTTCATTTTTGACCAAAATCGACAGGTCCGGGGCTTATGGAATTCTCATATGCCACAAAACGATTGAAGCTCCTGTTCAAAAATGATGCTCCGAAATCAACTTCTGTCACCTTAGTGATACATTTTGGGATAGTACCTAAAGTTTAAAGCAGAAATTGGGGCACTTTTGAAATTTCATTTTGACCAAAATCGACAGGTCTGGGGCTTAGGGAATTCTCATATGCCACAAAACGATTGAAGCTCCTGTTCAAAAATGATGCTCCGAAATCAACTTCTGTCACCTTAGTGATACATTTTGGGATAGTACCTAAAGTTTAAAGCAGAAATTGGGGCACTTTTGAAATTTAAATTTTTGACCAAAATCGACAGGTCCGGGGCTTAGGGAATTCTCATATGCCACAAAACGGTTGAAGCTCCTGTTCAAAAATGATGCTCCGAAATCAACTTCTGTCACCTTAGTGATACATTTTGGGATAGTACCTAAAGTTTAAAGCAGAAATTGGGGCACTTTTGAAATTTTCATTTTTGACCAAAATCGACAGGTCCGGGCTTAGGGAATTCTCATATGCCACAAAACGGTTGAAGCTACTGTTCAAAAATGATGCTCCAAAATCAACTTCTGTCACCTTAGTGATACATTTTGGGATAGTACCTAAAGTTTAAAGCAGAAATTGGGGCACTTTTGAAATTTTCATTTTTGACAAAAATCGACAAGTCCGGGGCTTAGGGAATTTCTCATATGCCACAAAACGGTTGAAGCTCCTGTTCAAAAATGATGCTCCGAAATCAACTTCTGTCACCTTAGTGATACATTTTGGGATAGTACCTAATGTTTAAAGCAGAAATTGGGGCACTTTTGAAATTTTCATTTTTGACCAAAATCGACAGGTCCGGGGCTTATGGAATTCTCATATGCCACAAAACGATTGAAGCTCCTGTTCAAAAATGATGCTCCGAAATCAACTTCTGTCACCTTAGTGATACATTTTGGGATAGTACCTAAAGTTTAAAGCAGAAATAGGGGCACTTTTGAAATTTTCATTTTTGACCAAAATCGACAGGTCCGGGGCTTATGGAATTCTCATATGTCACAAAACGATTGAAGCTCCTGTTCAAAAATGATGCTCCGAAATCAACTTCTGTCACCTTAGTGATACATTTTGGGATAGTACCTAAAGTTTAAAGCAGAAATTGGGGCACTTTTGAAATTTTCATTTTTGACCAAAATCGACAAGTCCGGGGCTTAGGGAATTTCTCATATGCCACAAAACGGTTGAAGCTCCTGTTCAAAAATGATGCTCCGAAATCAACTTCTGTCACCTTAGTGATACATTTTGGGATAGTACCTAATGTTTAAAGCAGAAATTGGGGCACTTTTGAAATTTTCATTTTTGACCAAAATCGACAAGTCCGGGGCTTATGGAATTCTCATATGCCACAAAACGATTGAAGCTCCTGTTCAAAAATGATGCTCCGAAATCAACTTCTGTCACCTTAGTGATACATTTTGGGATAGTACCTAAAGTTTAAAGCAGAAATTGGGGCACTTTTGAAATTTTCATTTTTGACCAAAATCGACAGGTCCGGGGCTTAGGGAATTTCTCATATGCCACAAAACGGTTGAAGCTCCTGTTCAAAAATGATGCTCCGAAATCAACTTCTGTCACCTTAGTGATACATTTTGGGATAATACCTAAAGTTTAAAGCAGAAATTGGGGCACTTTTGAAATTTTCATTTTTGACCAAAATCGACAGGTCCGGGGCTTAGGGAATTCTCATATGCCACAAAACGGTTGAAGCTCCTGTTCAAAAATGATGCTCCAAAATCAACTTCTGTCACCTTAGTGATACATTTTGGGATAGTACCTAAAGTTTAAAGCAGAAATTGGGGCACTTTTGAAATTTTCATTTTTGACAAAAATCGACAAGTCCGGGGCTTAGGGAATTTCTTATATGCCACAAAACGGTTGAAGCTCCTGTTCAAAAATGATGCTCCGAAATCAACTTCTGTCACCTTAGTGATACATTTTGGGATAGTACCTAAAGTTTAAAGCAGAAATTGGGGCACTTTTGAAATTTTCATTTTTGACCAAAATCGACAGGTCCGGGGCTTATGGAATTCTCATATGTCACAAAACGATTGAAGCTCCTGTTCAAAAATGATGCTCCGAAATCAACTTCTGTCACCTTGGTGATACATTTTGGGATAGTATCTAAAGTTTAGAGCAGAAATTGGGGCACTTTTGAAATTTTCATTTTTGACCAAAATCGACAGGTCCGGGGCTTAGGGAATTCTCATATGCCACAAAACGGTTGAAGCTCCAGTTAAAAAATGATGCTCCAAAATCATCTTCTGTCACCTTAGTGATACATTTTGGATAGTACCTAAAGTTTAAAGCAGAAATTGGGGCACTTTTGAAATTTTCATTTTTGACCAAAATCGACAGGTCCGGGGCTTATGGAATTCTCATATGCCACAAAACGATTGAAGCTCCTGTTCAAAAATGATGCTCCAAAATCAACTTCTGTCACCTTAGTGATACATTTTGGGATAGTACCTAAAGTTTAAAGCAGAAATTGGGGCACTTTTGAAATTTTCATTTTTGACCAAAATCGACAAGTCCGGGGCTTAGGGAATTTCTCATATGCCACAAAACAGTTGAAGCTCCTGTTCAAAAATGATGCTCCGAAATCAACTTCTGTCACCTTAGTGATACATTTTGGGATAGTACCTAATGTTTAAAGCAGAAACTGGGGCACTTTTGAAATTTTCATTTTTGACCAAATCGACAGGTCCGGGGCTTATGGAATTCTCATATGCCACAAAACGATTGAAGCTCCTGTTCAAAAATGATGCTCCGAAATCAACTTCTGTCACCTTAGTGATACATTTTGGGATAGTACCTAAAGTTTAAAGCAGAAATTGGGGCACTTTTGAAATTTTCATTTTTGACCAAAATCGACAGGTCTGGGGCTTAGGGAATTCTCATATGCCACAAAACGATTGAAGCTCCTGTTCAAAAATGATGCTCCGAAATCAACTTCTGTCACCTTAGTGATACATTTTGGGATAGTACCTAAAGTTTAAAGCAGAAATTGGGGCACTTTTGAAATTTAAATTTTTGACCAAAATCGACAGGTCCGGGGCTTAGGGAATTCTCATATGCCACAAAACGGTTGAAGCTCCTGTTCAAAAATGATGCTCCGAAATCAACTTCTGTCACCTTAGTGATACATTTTGGGATAGTACCTAAAGTTTAAAGCAGAAATTGGGGCACTTTTGAAATTTTCATTTTTGACCAAAATCGACAGGTCCGGGGCTTAGGGAACTCTCATATGCCACAAAACGTTTGAAGCTCCTGTTCAAAAATGATGCTCCGAAATCAACTTCTGTCACCTTAGTGATACATTTTGGGACAGTACCTAAAGTTTAAAGCAGAAATTGGGGCACTTTTGAAATTTTCATTTTTGACCAAAATCGACAGGTCCGGGGCTTAGGGAATTCTCATATGCCACAAAACGGTTGAAGCTACTGTTCAAAAATGATGCTCCAAAATCAACTTCTGTCACCTTAGTGATACATTTTGGGATAGTACCTAAAGTTTAAAGCAGAAATTGGGGCACTTTTGAAATTTTCATTTTTGACAAAAATCGACAAGTCCGGGGCTTAGGGAATTTCTCATATGCCACAAAACGGTTGAAGCTCCTGTTCAAAAATGATGCTCCGAAATCAACTTCTGTCACCTTAGTGATACATTTTGGGATAGTACCTAATGTTTAAAGCAGAAATTGGGGCACTTTTGAAATTTTCATTTTTGACCAAAATCGACAGGTCCGGGGCTTATGGAATTCTCATATGCCACAAAACGATTGAAGCTCCTGTTCAAAAATGATGCTCCGAAATCAACTTCTGTCACCTTAGTGATACATTTTGGGATAGTACCTAAAGTTTAAAGCAGAAATAGGGGCACTTTTGAAATTTTCATTTTTGACCAAAATCAACAGGTCCGGGGCTTATGGAATTCTCATATGTCACAAAACGATTGAAGCTCCTGTTCAAAAATGATGCTCCGAAATCAACTTCTGTCACCTTAGTGATACATTTTGGGATAGTACCTAAAGTTTAAAGCAGAAATTGGGGCACTTTTGAAATTTTCATTTTTGACCAAAATCGACAGGTCCGGGGCTTATGGAATTCTCATATGCCACAAAACGATTGAAGCTCCTGTTCAAAAATGATGCTCCGAAATCAACTTCTGTCACCTTAGTGATACATTTTGGGATAGTACCTAAAGTTTAAAGCAGAAATTGGGGCACTTTTGAAATTTTCATTTTTGACCAAAATCGACAGGTCCGGGGCTTATGGAATTCTCATATGCCACAAAACGATTGAAGCTCCTGTTCAAAAATGATGCTCCGAAATCAACTTCTGTCACCTTAGTGATACATTTTGGGATAGTACCTAAAGTTTAAAGCAGAAATTGGGGCACTTTTGAAATTTTCATTTTTGACCAAAATCAACAGGTCCGGGGCTTATGGAATTCTCATATGCCACAAAACGATTGAAGCTCCTGTTCAAAAATGATGCTCCGAAATCAACTTCTGTCACCTTAGTGATACATTTTGGGATAGTACCTAAAGTTTAAAGCAGAAATTGGGGCACTTTTGAAATTTTCATTTTTGACCAAAATCGACAGGTCCGGGGCTTATGGAATTCTCATATGCCACAAAACGATTGAAGCTCCTGTTCAAAAATGATGCTCCGAAATCAACTTCTGTCACCTTAGTGATACATTTTGGGATAGTACCTAAAGTTTAAAGCAGAAATTGGGGCACTTTTGAAATTTTCATTTTGACCAAAATCGACAGGTCCGGGGCTTAGGGAATTCTCATATGCCACAAAACGGTTGAAGCTCCTGTTCAAAAATGATGCTCCGAAATCAACTTCTGTCACCTTAGTGATACATTTTGGGATAGTACCTAAAGTTTAAAGCAGAAATTGGGGCACTTTTGAAATTTTCATTTTTGACCAAAATCGACAGGTCCGGGGCTTAGGGAATTCTCATATGCCACAAAACGGTTGAAGCTCCTGTTCAAAAATGATGCTCCGAAATCAACTTCTGTCACCTTAGTGATACATTTTGGGATAGTACCTAAAGTTTAAAGCAGAAATTGGGGCACTTTTGAAATTTTAATTTTTGACCAAAATCGAAAGGTCCGGGGCTTATGGAATTCTCATATGCCACAAAACGGTTGAAGCTCCTGTTCAAAAATGATGCTCCGAAATCAACTTCTGTCACCTTAGTGATACATTTTGGGATAGTACCTAAAGTTTAAAGCAGAAATTGGGGCACTTTTGAAATTTTCATTTTTGACCAAAATCGACAGGTCCGGGGCTTAGGGAATTTCTCATATGCCACAAAACGGTTGAAGCTCCTGTTCAAAAATGATGCTCCGAAATCAACTTCTGTCACCTTAGTGATACATTTTGGGATAGTACCTAATGTTTAAAGCAGAAACTGGGGCACTTTTGAAATTTTAATTTTTGACCAAAATCGACAGGTCCGGGGCTTATGGAATTCTCATATGCCACAAAACGATTGAAGCTCCTGTTCAAAAATGATGCTCCGAAATCAACTTCTGTCACCTTAGTGATACATTTTGGGATAGTACCTAAAGTTTAAAGCAGAAATTGGGGCACTTTTGAAATTTTCATTTTTGACCAAAATCGACAGGTCTGGGGCTTAGGGAATTCTCATATGCCACAAAACGATTGAAGCTCCTGTTCAAAAATGATGCTCCGAAATCAACTTCTGTCACCTTAGTGATACATTTTGGGATAGTACCTAAAGTTTAAAGCAGAAATTGGGGCACTTTTGAAATTTAAATTTTTGACCAAAATCGACAGGTCCGGGGCTTAGGGAATTCTCATATGCCACAAAACGGTTGAAGCTCCTGTTCAAAAATGATGCTCCGAAATCAACTTCTGTCACCTTAGTGATACATTTTGGGATAGTACCTAAAGTTTAAAGCAGAAATTGGGGCACTTTTGAAATTTTCATTTTTGACCAAAATCGACAGGTCCGGGGCTTAGGGAATTCTCATATGCCACAAAACGGTTGAAGCTACTGTTCAAAAATGATGCTCCAAAATCAACTTCTGTCACCTTAGTGATACATTTTGGGATAGTACCTAAAGTTTAAAGCAGAAATTGGGGCACTTTTGAAATTTTCATTTTTGACAAAAATCGACAAGTCCGGGGCTTAGGGAATTTCTCATATGCCACAAAACGGTTGAAGCTCCTGTTCAAAAATGATGCTCCGAAATCAACTTCTGTCACCTTAGTGATACATTTTGGGATAGTACCTAATGTTTAAAGCAGAAATTGGGGCACTTTTGAAATTTTCATTTTTGACCAAAATCGACAGGTCCGGGGCTTATGGAATTCTCATATGCCACAAAACGATTGAAGCTCCTGTTCAAAAATGATGCTCCGAAATCAACTTCTGTCACCTTAGTGATACATTTTGGGATAGTACCTAAAGTTTAAAGCAGAAATAGGGGCACTTTTGAAATTTTCATTTTTGACCAAAATCGACAGGTCCGGGGCTTATGGAATTCTCATATGTCACAAAACGATTGAAGCTCCTGTTCAAAAATGATGCTCCGAAATCAACTTCTGTCACCTTAGTGATACATTTTGGGATAGTACCTAAAGTTTAAAGCAGAAATTGGGGCACTTTTGAAATTTTCATTTTTGACCAAAATCGACAAGTCCGGGGCTTAGGGAATTTCTCATATGCCACAAAACGGTTGAAGCTCCTGTTCAAAAATGATGCTCCGAAATCAACTTCTGTCACCTTAGTGATACATTTTGGGATAGTACCTAATGTTTAAAGCAGAAATTGGGGCACTTTTGAAATTTTCATTTTTGACCAAAATCGACAAGTCCGGGGCTTATGGAATTCTCATATGCCACAAAACGATTGAAGCTCCTGTTCAAAAATGATGCTCCGAAATCAACTTCTGTCACCTTAGTGATACATTTTGGGATAGTACCTAAAGTTTAAAGCAGAAATTGGGGCACTTTTGAAATTTTCATTTTTGACCAAAATCGACAGGTCCGGGGCTTAGGGAATTTCTCATATGCCACAAAACGGTTGAAGCTCCTGTTCAAAAATGATGCTCCGAAATCAACTTCTGTCACCTTAGTGATACATTTTGGGATAATACCTAAAGTTTAAAGCAGAAATTGGGGCACTTTTGAAATTTTCATTTTTGACCAAAATCGACAGGTCCGGGGCTTAGGGAATTCTCATATGCCACAAAACGGTTGAAGCTCCTGTTCAAAAATGATGCTCCAAAATCAACTTCTGTCACCTTAGTGATACATTTTGGGATAGTACCTAAAGTTTAAAGCAGAAATTGGGGCACTTTTGAAATTTTCATTTTTGACAAAAATCGACAAGTCCGGGGCTTAGGGAATTTCTTATATGCCACAAAACGGTTGAAGCTCCTGTTCAAAAATGATGCTCCGAAATCAACTTCTGTCACCTTAGTGATACATTTTGGGATAGTACCTAAAGTTTAAAGCAGAAATTGGGGCACTTTTGAAATTTTCATTTTTGACCAAAATCGACAGGTCCGGGGCTTATGGAATTCTCATATGTCACAAAACGATTGAAGCTCCTGTTCAAAAATGATGCTCCGAAATCAACTTCTGTCACCTTGGTGATACATTTTGGGATAGTATCTAAAGTTTAGAGCAGAAATTGGGGCACTTTTGAAATTTTCATTTTTGACCAAAATCGACAGGTCCGGGGCTTAGGGAATTCTCATATGCCACAAAACGGTTGAAGCTCCAGTTAAAAAATGATGCTCCAAAATCATCTTCTGTCACCTTAGTGATACATTTTGGGATAGTACCTAAAGTTTAAAGCAGAAATTGGGGCACTTTTGAAATTTTCATTTTTGACCAAAATCGACAAGTCCGGGGCTTAGGGAATTTCTCATATGCCACAAAACGGTTGAAGCTCCTGTTCAAAAATGATGCTCCGAAATCAACTTCTGTCACCTTAGTGATACATTTTGGGATAGTACCTAATGTTTAAAGCAGAAATTGTGGCACTTTTGAAATTTTCATTTTTGACCAAAATCGACAGGTCCGGGGCTTATGGAATTCTCATATGCCACAAAACGATTGAAGCTCCTGTTCAAAAATGATGCTCCGAAATCAACTTCTGTCACCTTAGTGATACATTTTGGGATAGTACCTAAAGTTTAAAGCAGAAATTGGGGCACTTTTGAAATTTTCATTTTTGACCAAAATCAACAGGTCTGGGGCTTATGGAATTCTCATATGCCACAAAACGATTGAAGCTCCTGTTCAAAAATGATGCTCCGAAATCAACTTCTGTCACCTTAGTGATACATTTTGGGATAGTACCTAAAGTTTAAAGCAGAAATTGGGGCACTTTTGAAATTTTCATTTTTGACCAAAATCGACAGGTCCGGGGCTTAGGGAATTCTCATATGCCACAAAACGGTTGAAGCTCCTGTTCAAAAATGATGCTCCGAAATCAACTTCTGTCACCTTAGTGATACATTTTGGGATAGTACCTAAAGTTTAAAGCAGAAATTGGGGCACTTTTGAAATTTTCATTTTTGACCAAAATCGACAGGTCCGGGGCTTATGGAATTCTCATATGCCACAAAACGATTGAAGCTCCTGTTCAAAAATGATGCTCCGAAATCAACTTCTGTCACCTTAGTGATACATTTTGGGATAGTACCTAAAGTTTAAAGCAGAAATTGGGGCACTTTTGAAATTTTCATTTTTGACCAAAATCGACAGGTCCGGGGCTTATGGAATTCTCATATGCCACAAAACGATTGAAGCTCCTGTTCAAAAATGATGCTCCGAAATCAACTTCTGTCACCTTAGTGATACATTTTGGGATAGTACCTAAAGTTTAAAGCAGAAATTGGGGCACTTTTGAAATTTTCATTTTTGACCAAAATCGACAGGTCCGGGGCTTATGGAATTCTCATATGCCACAAAACGATTGAAGCTCCTGTTCAAAAATGATGCTCCGAAATCAACTTCTGTCACCTTAGTGATACATTTTGGGATAGTACCTAAAGTTTAAAGCAGAAATTGGGGCACTTTTGAAATTTTCATTTTTGACCAAAATCGACAGGTCCGGGGCTTAGGGAATTCTCATATGCCACAAAACGGTTGAAGCTCCTGTTCAAAAATGATGCTCCGAAATCAACTTCTGTCACCTTAGTGATACATTTTGGGATAGTACCTAAAGTTTAAAGCAGAAATTGGGGCACTTTTGAAATTTTCATTTTTGACCAAAATCGACAGGTCCGGGGCTTAGGGAATTCTCATATGCCACAAAACGGTTGAAGCTCCTGTTCAAAAATGATGCTCCGAAATCAACTTCTGTCACCTTAGTGATACATTTTGGGATAGTACCTAAAGTTTAAAGCAGAAATTGGGGCACTTTTGAAATTTTAATTTTTGACCAAAATCGAAAGGTCCGGGGCTTATGGAATTCTCATATGCCACAAAACGGTTGAAGCTCCTGTTCAAAAATGATGCTCCGAAATCAACTTCTGTCACCTTAGTGATACATTTTGGGATAGTACCTAAAGTTTAAAGCAGAAATTGGGGCACTTTTGAAATTTTAATTTTTGACCAAAATCGACAGGTCCGGGGCTTAGGGAATTCTCATATGCCACAAAACGGTTGAAGCTCCTGTTCAAAAATGATGCTCCGAAATCAACTTCTGTCACCTTAGTGATACATTTTGGGATAGTACCTAAAGTTTAAAGCAGAAATTGGGGCACTTTTGAAATTTTAATTTTTGACCAAAATCGACAGGCCCGGGGCTTAGGGAATTTCTCATATGCCACAAAACGGTTGAAGCTCCTGTTCAAAAATGATGCTCCGAAATAAACTTCTGTCATCTTAGTGATACATTTTGGGATAGTACCTAAAGTTTAAAGCAGAAATTGGGGCACTTTTGAAATTTTCATATTGACCAAAATCGACAGGTCCGGGGCTTATGGAATTCTCAAATGCCACAAAACGATTGAAGCTCCTGTTCAAAAATGATGCTCCGAAATCAACTTCTGTCACCTTAGTGATACATTTTGGGATAGTACCTAAAGTTTAAAGCAGAAATTGGGGCACTTTTGAAATTTTCATTTTTGACCAAAATCGACAGGTCCGGGGCTTAGGGAATTCTCATATGCCACAAAACGGTTGAAGCTCCAGTTCAAAAATGATGCTCCAAAATCATCTTCTGTCACCTTAGTGATACATTTTGGGATAGTACCTAAAGTTTAAAGCAGAAATTGGGGCACTTTTGAAATTTTCATTTTTGACCAAAATCGACAAGTCCGGGGCTTAGGGAATTTCTCATATGCCACAAAACGGTTGAAGCTCCTGTTCAAAAATGATGCTCCGAAATCAACTTCTGTCACCTTAGTGATACATTTTGGGACAGTACCTAATGTTTAAAGCAGAAATTGGGGCACTTTTGAAATTTTCATTTTTGACCAAAATCGACAGGTCCGGGGCTTATGGAATTCTCATATGCCACAAAACGATTGAAGCTCCTGTTCAAAAATGATGCTCCGAAATCAACTTCTGTCACCTTAGTGATACATTTTGGGATAGTACCTAAAGTTTAAAGCAGAAATTGGGGCACTTTTGAAATTTTCATTTTTGACCAAAATCGACAGGTCCGGGTCTTAGGGAATTCTCATATGCCACAAAACGGTTGAAGCTCCAGTTAAAAAATGATGCTCCAAAATCATCTTCTGTCACCTTAGTGATACATTTTGGGATAGTACCTAAAGTTTAAAGCAGAAATTGGGGCACTTTTGAAATTTTCATTTTTGACCAAAATCGACAAGTCCGGGGCTTAGGGAATTTCTCATATGCCACAAAACGGTTGAAGCTCCTGTTCAAAAATGATGCTCCGAAATCAACTTCTGTCACCTTAGTGATACATTTTGGGATAGTACCTAATGTTTAAAGCAGAAATTGTGGCACTTTTGAAATTTTCATTTTTGACCAAAATCGACAGGTCCGGGGCTTATGGAATTCTCATATGCCACAAAACGATTGAAGCTCCTGTTCAAAAATGATGCTCCGAAATCAACTTCTGTCACCTTAGTGATACATTTTGGGATAGTACCTAAAGTTTAAAGCAGAAATTGGGGCACTTTTGAAATTTTCATTTTTGACCAAAATCAACAGGTCTGGGGCTTATGGAATTCTCATATGCCACAAAACGATTGAAGCTCCTGTTCAAAAATGATGCTCCGAAATCAACTTCTGTCACCTTAGTGATACATTTTGGGATAGTACCTAAAGTTTAAAGCAGAAATTGGGGCACTTTTGAAATTTTCATTTTTGACCAAAATCGACAGGTCCGGGGCTTAGGGAATTCTCATATGCCACAAAACGGTTGAAGCTCCTGTTCAAAAATGATGCTCCGAAATCAACTTCTGTCACCTTAGTGATACATTTTGGGATAGTACCTAAAGTTTAAAGCAGAAATTGGGGCACTTTTGAAATTTTCATTTTTGACCAAAATCGACAGGTCCGGGGCTTATGGAATTCTCATATGCCACAAAACGATTGAAGCTCCTGTTCAAAAATGATGCTCCGAAATCAACTTCTGTCACCTTAGTGATACATTTTGGGATAGTACCTAAAGTTTAAAGCAGAAATTGGGGCACTTTTGAAATTTTCATTTTTGACCAAAATCAACAGGTCCGGGGCTTATGGAATTCTCATATGCCACAAAACGATTGAAGCTCCTGTTCAAAAATGATGCTCCGAAATCAACTTCTGTCACCTTAGTGATACATTTTGGGATAGTACCTAAAGTTTAAAGCAGAAATTGGGGCACTTTTGAAATTTTCATTTTTGACCAAAATCGACAGGTCCGGGGCTTATGGAATTCTCATATGCCACAAAACGATTGAAGCTCCTGTTCAAAAATGATGCTCCGAAATCAACTTCTGTCACCTTAGTGATACATTTTGGGATAGTACCTAAAGTTTAAAGCAGAAATTGGGGCACTTTTGAAATTTTCATTTTTGACCAAAATCGACAGGTCCGGGGCTTAGGGAATTCTCATATGCCACAAAACGGTTGAAGCTCCTGTTCAAAAATGATGCTCCGAAATCAACTTCTGTCACCTTAGTGATACATTTTGGGATAGTACCTAAAGTTTAAAGCAGAAATTGGGGCACTTTTGAAATTTTCATTTTTGACCAAAATCGACAGGTCCGGGGCTTAGGGAATTCTCATATGCCACAAAACGGTTGAAGCTCCTGTTCAAAAATGATGCTCCGAAATCAACTTCTGTCACCTTAGTGATACATTTTGGGATAGTACCTAAAGTTTAAAGCAGAAATTGGGGCACTTTTGAAATTTTAATTTTTGACCAAAATCGAAAGGTCCGGGGCTTATGGAATTCTCATATGCCACAAAACGGTTGAAGCTCCTGTTCAAAAATGATGCTCCGAAATCAACTTCTGTCACCTTAGTGATACATTTTGGGATAGTACCTAAAGTTTAAAGCAGAAATTGGGGCACTTTTGAAATTTTCATTTTTGACCAAAATCGACAGGTCCGGGGCTTAGGGAATTCTCATATGCCACAAAACGGTTGAAGCTCCTGTTCAAAAATGATGCTCCGAAATCAACTTCTGTCACCTTAGTGATACATTTTGGGATAGTACCTAAAGTTTAAAGCAGAAATTGGGGCACTTTTGAAATTTTAATTTTTGACCAAAATCGACAGGCCCGGGGCTTAGGGAATTTCTCATATGCCACAAAACGGTTGAAGCTCCTGTTCAAAAATGATGCTCCGAAATAAACTTCTGTCATCTTAGTGATACATTTTGGGATAGTACCTAAAGTTTAAAGCAGAAATTGGGGCACTTTTGAAATTTTCATATTGACCAAAATCAACAGGTCCGGGGCTTATGGAATTCTCATATGCCACAAAACGATTGAAGCTCCTGTTCAAAAATGATGCTCCGAAATCAACTTCTGTCACCTTAGTGATACATTTTGGGATAGTACCTAAAGTTTAAAGCAGAAATTGGGGCACTTTTGAAATTTTCATTTTTGACCAAAATCGACAGGTCCGGGGCTTAGGGAATTCTCATATGCCACAAAACGGTTGAAGCTCCAGTTCAAAAATGATGCTCCAAAATCATCTTCTGTCACCTTAGTGATACATTTTGGGATAGTACCTAAAGTTTAAAGCAGAAATTGGGGCACTTTTGAAATTTTCATTTTTGACCAAAATCGACAAGTCCGGGGCTTAGGGAATTTCTCATATGCCACAAAACGGTTGAAGCTCCTGTTCAAAAATGATGCTCCGAAATCAACTTCTGTCACCTTAGTGATACATTTTGGGACAGTACCTAATGTTTAAAGCAGAAATTGGGGCACTTTTGAAATTTTCATTTTTGACCAAAATCGACAGGTCCGGGGCTTATGGAATTCTCATATGCCACAAAACGATTGAAGCTCCTGTTCAAAAATGATGCTCCGAAATCAACTTCTGTCACCTTAGTGATACATTTTGGGATAGTACCTAAAGTTTAAAGCAGAAATTGGGGCACTTTTGAAATTTTCATTTTTGACCAAAATCGACAGGTCTGGGGCTTATGGAATTCTCATATGCCACAAAACGATTGAAGCTCCTGTTCAAAAATGATGCTCCGAAATCAACTTCTGTCACCTTAGTGATACATTTTGGGATAGTACCTAAAGTTTAAAGCAGAAATTGGGGCACTTTTGAAATTTAAATTTTTGACCAAAATCGACAGGTCCGGGGCTTAGGGAATTCTCATATGCCACAAAACGGTTGAAGCTCCTGTTCAAAAATGATGCTCCGAAATCAACTTCTGTCACCTTAGTGATACATTTTGGGATAGTACCTAAAGTTTAAAGCAGAAATTGGGGCACTTTTGAAATTTTCATTTTTGACCAAAATCGACAGGTCCGGGGCTTAGGGAACTCTCATATGCCACAAAACGTTTGAAGCTCCTGTTCAAAAATGATGCTCCGAAATCAACTTCTGTCACCTTAGTGATACATTTTGGGATAGTACCTAAAGTTTAAAGCAGAAATTGGGGCACTTTTGAAATTTTCATTTTTGACCAAAATCGACAGGTCCGGGGCTTAGGGAATTCTCATATGCCACAAAACGGTTGAAGCTACTGTTCAAAAATGATGCTCCAAAATCAACTTCTGTCACCTTAGTGATACATTTTGGGATAGTACCTAAAGTTTAAAGCAGAAATTGGGGCACTTTTGAAATTTTCATTTTTGACAAAAATCGACAAGTCCGGGGCTTAGGGAATTTCTCATATGCCACAAAACGGTTGAAGCTCCTGTTCAAAAATGATGCTCCGAAATCAACTTCTGTCACCTTAGTGATACATTTTGGGATAGTACCTAATGTTTAAAGCAGAAATTGGGGCACTTTTGAAATTTTCATTTTTGACCAAAATCGACAGGACCGGGGCTTATGGAATTCTCATATGCCACAAAACGATTGAAGCTCCTGTTCAAAAATGATGCTCCGAAATCAACTTCTGTCACCTTAGTGATACATTTTGGGATAGTACCTAAAGTTTAAAGCAGAAATAGGGGCACTTTTGAAATTTTCATTTTTGACCAAAATCGACAGGTCCGGGGCTTATGGAATTCTCATATGTCACAAAACGATTGAAGCTCCTGTTCAAAAATGATGCTCCGAAATCAACTTCTGTCACCTTAGTGATACATTTTGGGATAGTACCTAAAGTTTAAAGCAGAAATTGGGGCACTTTTGAAATTTTCATTTTTGACCAAAATCGAC
The DNA here is from genome assembly GCF_028390025.1 of Pseudophryne corroboree. NCBI lineage: Eukaryota > Metazoa > Chordata > Amphibia > Anura > Myobatrachidae > Pseudophryne > Pseudophryne corroboree. The sequence continues at coordinate 184,297 of NW_026967694.1, read as the reverse complement.
AGGTCCGGGGCTTAGGGAATTCTCATATGCCACAAAACGGTTGAAGCTCCAGTTCAAAAATGATGCTCCAAAATCATCTTCTGTCACCTTAGTGATACATTTTGGGATAGTACCTAAAGTTTAAAGCAGAAATTGGGGCACTTTTGAAATTTTCATTTTTGACCAAAATCGACAAGTCCGGGGCTTAGGGAATTTCTCATATGCCACAAAACGGTTGAAGCTCCTGTTCAAAAATGATGCTCCGAAATCAACTTCTGTCACCTTAGTGATACATTTTGGGATAGTACCTAATGTTTAAAGCAGAAATTGGGGCACTTTTGAAATTTTCATTTTTGACCAAAATCGACAAGTCCGGGGCTTATGGAATTCTCATATGCCACAAAACGATTGAAGCTCCTGTTCAAAAATGATGCTCCGAAATCAACTTCTGTCACCTTAGTGATACATTTTGGGATAGTACCTAAAGTTTAAAGCAGAAATTGGGGCACTTTTGAAATTTTCATTTTTGACCAAAATCGACAAGTCCGGGGCTTAGGGAATTTCTCATATGCCACAAAACGGTTGAAGCTCCTGTTCAAAAATGATGCTCCGAAATCAACTTCTGTCACCTTAGTGATACATTTTGGGATAGTACCTAATGTTTAAAGCAGAAATTGGGGCACTTTTGAAATTTTCATTTTTGACCAAAATCGACAGGTCCGGGGCTTAGGGAATTCTCATATGCCACAAAACGGTTGAAGCTCCTGTTCAAAAATGATGCTCCGAAATCAACTTCTGTCACCTTAGTGATACATTTTGGGATAGTACCTAAAGTTTAAAGCAGAAATTGGGGCACTTTTGAAATTTTAATTTTTGACCAAAATCGACAGGCCCGGGGCTTAGGGAATTTCTCATATGCCACAAAACGGTTGAAGCTCCTGTTCAAAAATGATGCTCCGAAATAAACTTCTGTCATCTTAGTGATACATTTTGGGATAGTACCTAAAGTTTAAAGCAGAAATTGGGGCACTTTTGAAATTTTCATTTTTGACCAAAATCGACAGGTCCGGGGCTTATGGAATTCTCATATGCCACAAAACGATTGAAGCTCCTGTTCAAAAATGATGCTCCGAAATCAACTTCTGTCACCTTAGTGATACATTTTGGGATAGTACCTAAAGTTTAAAGCAGAAATTGGGGCACTTTTGAAATTTTCATTTTTGACCAAAATCGACAGGTCCGGGGCTTAGGGAATTTCTCATATGCCACAAAACGGTTGAAGCTCCTGTTCAAAAATGATGCTCCGAAATCAACTTCTGTCACCTTAGTGATACATTTTGGGATAATACCTAAAGTTTAAAGCAGAAATTGGGGCACTTTTGAAATTTTCATTTTTGACCAAAATCGACAGGTCCGGGGCTTAGGGAATTCTCATATGCCACAAAACGGTTGAAGCTCCTGTTCAAAAATGATGCTCCAAAATCAACTTCTGTCACCTTAGTGATACATTTTGGGATAGTACCTAAAGTTTAAAGCAGAAATTGGGGCACTTTTGAAATTTTCATTTTTGACAAAAATCGACAAGTCCGGGGCTTAGGGAATTTCTTATATGCCACAAAACGGTTGAAGCTCCTGTTCAAAAATGATGCTCCGAAATCAACTTCTGTCACCTTAGTGATACATTTTGGGATAGTACCTAAAGTTTAAAGCAGAAATTGGGGCACTTTTGAAATTTTCATTTTTGACCAAAATCGACAGGTCCGGGGCTTATGGAATTCTCATATGTCACAAAACGATTGAAGCTCCTGTTCAAAAATGATGCTCCGAAATCAACTTCTGTCACCTTAGTGATACATTTTGGGATAGTATCTAAAGTTTAAAGCAGAAATTGGGGCACTTTTGAAATTTTCATTTTTGACCAAAATCGACAGGTCCGGGGCTTAGGGAATTCTCATATGCCACAAAACGGTTGAAGCTCCAGTTAAAAAATGATGCTCCAAAATCATCTTCTGTCACCTTAGTGATACATTTTGGGATAGTACCTAAAGTTTAAAGCAGAAATTGGGGCACTTTTGAAATTTTCATTTTTGACCAAAATCGACAGGTCCGGGGCTTAGGGAATTCTCATATGCCACAAAACGGTTGAAGCTCCTGTTCAAAAATGATGCTCCGAAATCAACTTCTGTCACCTTAGTGATACATTTTGGGATAGTACCTAAAGTTTAAAGCAGAAATTGGGGCACTTTTGAAATTTTAATTTTTGACCAAAATCGACAGGTCCGGGGCTTAGGGAACTCTCATATGCCACAAAACGGTTGAAGCACCTGTTCAAAAATGATGCTCCGAAATCAACTTCTGTCACCTTAGTGATACATTTTGGGATAGTACCTAAAGTTTAAAGCAGAAATTGGGGCACTTTTGAAATTTTCATTTTTGACCAAAATCGACAGGTTCGGGGCTTAGGGAATTCTCATATGCCACAAAACGGTTGAAGCTCCTGTTCAAAAATGATGCTCCGAAATCAACTTCTGTCACCTTAGTGATACATTTTGGAATAGTACCTAAAGTTTAAAGCAGAAATTGGGGCACTTTTGAAATTTTAATTTTTGACCAAAATCGACAGGCCCGGGGCTTAGGGAATTTCTCATATGCCACAAAACGGTTGAAGCTCCTGTTCAAAAATGATGCTCCGAAATAAACTTCTGTCATCTTAGTGATACATTTTGGGATAGTACCTAAAGTTTAAAGCAGAAATTGGGGCACTTTTGAAATTTTCATTTTTGACCAAAATCGACAGGTCCGGGGCTTATGGAATTCTCATATGCCACAAAACGATTGAAGCTCCTGTTCAAAAATGATGCTCCGAAATCAACTTCTGTCACCTTAGTGATACATTTTGGGATAGTACCTAAAGTTTAAAGCAGAAATTGGGGCACTTTTGAAATTTTCATTTTTGACCAAAATCGACAGGTCCGGGGCTTATGGAATTCTCATATGCCACAAAACGATTGAAGCTCCTGTTCAAAAATGTTGCTCCGAAATCAACTTCTGTCACCTTAGTGATACATTTTGGGATAGTACCTAAAGTTTAAAGCAGAAATTGGGGCACTTTTGAAATTTTCATTTTTGACCAAAATCGACAGGTCCGGGGCTTAGGGAATTCTCATATGCCACAAAACGGTTGAAGCTCCAGTTCAAAAATGATGCTCCAAAATCAACTTCTGTCACCTTAGTGATACATTTTGGGATAGTACCTAAAGTTTAAAGCAGAAATTGGGGCACTTTTGAAATTTTCATTTTTGATCAAAAATCGACAGGTCCGGGGATTAGGGAATTTCTCATATGCCACAAAACGATTGAAGCTCCTGTTCAAAAATGATGCTCCGAAATCAACTTCTGTCATCTTAGTGATACATTTTGGGATAGTACCTAAAGTTTAAAGCAGAAATTGGGGCACTTTTGAAATTTTCATTTTTGACCAAAATCGACAGGTCCGGGGCTTATGGAATTCTCATATGCCACAAAACGATTGAAGCTCCTGTTCAAAAATGATGCTCCGAAATCAACTTCTGTCACCTTAGTGATACATTTTGGGATAGTACCTAAAGTTTAAAGCAGAAATTGGGGCACTTTTGAAATTTTCATTTTTGACCAAAATCGACAGGTCCGGGGCTTAGGGAATTTCTCATATGCCACAAAACGGTTGAAGCTCCTGTTCAAAAATGATGCTCCGAAATCAACTTCTGTCACCTTAGTGATACATTTTGGGATAATACCTAAAGTTTAAAGCAGAAATTGGGGCACTTTTGAAATTTTCATTTTTGACCAAAATCGACAGGTCCGGGGCTTAGGGAATTCTCATATGCCACAAAACGGTTGAAGCTCCTGTTCAAAAATGATGCTCCAAAATCAACTTCTGTCACCTTAGTGATACATTTTGGGATAGTACCTAAAGTTTAAAGCAGAAATTGGGGCACTTTTGAAATTTTCATTTTTGACAAAAATCGACAAGTCCGGGGCTTAGGGAATTTCTCATATGCCACAAAACGGTTGAAGCTCCTGTTCAAAAATGATGCTCCGAAATCAACTTCTGTCACCTTAGTGATACATTTTGGGATAGTACCTAAAGTTTAAAGCAGAAATTGGGGCACTTTTGAAATTTTCATTTTTGACCAAAATCGACAGGTCCGGGGCTTAGGGAATTCTCATATGCCACAAAACGGTTGAAGCTCCAGTTCAAAAATGATGCTCCAAAATCAACTTCTGTCACCTTAGTGATACATTTTGGGATAGTACCTAAAGTTTAAAGCAGAAATTGGGGCACTTTTGAAATTTTCATTTTTGACCAAAATCGACAGGTCCGGGGCTTATGGAATTCTCATATGCCACAAAACGGTTGAAGCTCCTGTTCAAAAATGATGCTCCGAAATCAACTTCTGTCACCTTAGTGATACATTTTGGGATAGTACCTAAAGTTTAAAGCAGAAATTGGGGCACTTTTGAAATTTTCATTTTTGACCAAAATCGACAGGTCCGGGGCTTATGGAATTCTCATATGCCACAAAACGATTGAAGCTCCTGTTCAAAAATGATGCTCCAAATTCAACTTCTGTCACCTTAGTGATACATTTTGGGATAGTACCTAAAGTTTAAAGCAGAAATTGGGGCACTTTTGAAATTTTCATTTTTGACCAAAAATCGACAGGTCCGGGGATTAGGGAATTTCTCATATGCCACAAAACGGTTGAAGCAACTGTTAAAAAATGATGCTCCGAAATCAACTTCTGTCACCTTAGTGATACATTTTGGGATAGTACCTAAAGTTTAAAGCAGAAATTGGGGCACTTTTGAAATTTTCATTTTTGACCAAAATCGACAGGTCCGGGGCTTATGGAATTCTCATATGCCACAAAATGATTGAAGCTCCTGTTCAAAAATGATGCTCCGAAATCAACTTCTGTCACCTTAGTGATACATTTTGGGATAGTACCTAAAGTTTAAAGCAGAAATTGGGGCACTTTTGAAATTTTCATTTTTGACCAAAATCGACAGGTCCGGGGCTTATGGAATTCTCATATGCCACAAAACGGTTGAAGCTCCTGTTCAAAAATGATGCTCCGAAATCAACTTCTGTCACCTTAGTGATACATTTTGGGATAGTACCTAAAGTTTAAAGCAGAAATTGGGGCACTTTTGAAATTTTCATTTTTGACCAAAATCGACAGGTCCGGGGCTTAGGGAATTCTCATATGCCACAAAACGGTTGAAGCTCCTGTTCAAAAATAATGCTCCGAAATCAACTTCTGTCACCTTAGTGATACATTTTGGGATAGTACCTAAAGTTTAAAGCAGAAATTGGGGCACTTTTGAAATTTTCATTTTTGACCAAAATCGACAGGTCCGGGGCTTATGGAATTCTCATATGCCACAAAACGGTTGAAGCTCCTGTTCAAAAATGATGCTCCGAAATCAACTTCTGTCACCTTAGTGATACATTTTGGGATAGTACCTAAAGTTTAAAGCAGAAATTGGGGCACTTTTGAAATGTTCATTTTTGACCAAAATCGACAGGTCCGGGGCTTAGGGAATTCTCATATGCCACAAAACGGTTGAAGCTCCTGTTCAAAAATGATGCTCCGAAATCAACTTCTGTCACCTTAGTGATACATTTTGGGATAGTACCTAAAGTTTAAAGCAGAAATTGGGGCACTTTTGAAATTTTAATTTTTGACCAAAATCGACAGGTCCGGGGCTTAGGGAATTTCTCATATGCCACAAAACGGTTGAAGCTCCTGTTCAAAAATGATGCTCCGAAATCAACTTCTGTCACCTTAGTGATACATTTTGGGATAATACCTAAAGTTTAAAGCAGAAATTGGGGCAATTTTGAAATTTTCATTTTTGACCAAAATCGACAGGTCCGTGGCTTAGGGAATTCTCATATGCCACAAAACGGTTGAAGCTCTTGTTCAAAAATGATGCTCCAAAATCAACTTCTGTCACCTTAGTGATACATTTTGGGATAGTACCTAAAGTTTAAAGCAGAAATTGGGGCACTTTTGAAATTTTCATTTTTGACCAAAATCGACAGGTTCGGGGCTTATGGAATTCTCATATGCCACAAAACGATTGAAGCTCCTGTTCAAAAATGATGCTCCGAAATCAACTTCTGTCACCTTAGTGATACATTTTGGGATAGTACCTAAAGTTTAAAGCAGAAATTGGGGCACTTTTGAAATTTTCATTTTTGACCAAAATCGACAGATCCGGGGCTTATGGAATTCTCATATGCCACAAAACGATTGAAGCTCCTGTTCAAAAATGATGCTCCGAAATCAACTTCTGTCACCTTAGTGATACATTTTGGGATAGTACCTAAAGTTTAAAGCAGAAATTGGGGCACTTTTGAAATTTTCATTTTTGACCAAAATCGACAGGTCCGGGGCTTAGGGAATTCTCATATGCCACAAAACGGTTGAAGCTCCTGTTCAAAAATGATGCTCCAAAATCAACTTCTGTCACCTTAGTGATACATTTTGGGATAGTACCTAAAGTTTAAAGCAGAAATTGGGGCACTTTTGAAATTTTCATTTTTGACCAAAATCGACAGGTCCGGGGCTTAGGGAATTCTCATATGCCACAAAACGGTTGAAGCTCCTGTTCAAAAATAATGCTCCGAAATCAACTTCTGTCACCTTAGTGATACATTTTGGGATAGTACCTAAAGTTTAAAGCAGAAATTGGGGCACTTTTGAAATTTTCATTTTTGACCAAAATCGACAGGTCCGGGGCTTATGGAATTCTCATATGCCACAAAACGGTTGAAGCTCCTGTTCAAAAATGATGCTCCGAAATCAACTTCTGTCACCTTAGTGATACATTTTGGGATAGTACCTAAAGTTTAAAGCAGAAATTGGGGCACTTTTGAAATGTTCATTTTTGACCAAAATCGACAGGTCCGGGGCTTAGGGAATTCTCATATGCCACAAAACGGTTGAAGCTCCTGTTCAAAAATGATGCTCCGAAATCAACTTCTGTCACCTTAGTGATACATTTTGGGATAGTACCTAAAGTTTAAAGCAGAAATTGGGGCACTTTTGAAATTTTAATTTTTGACCAAAATCGACAGGTCCGGGGCTTAGGGAATTTCTCATATGCCACAAAACGTTGAAGCTCCTGTTCAAAAATGATGCTCCGAAATCAACTTCTGTCACCTTAGTGATACATTTTGGGATAATACCTAAAGTTTAAAGCAGAAATTGGGGCACTTTTGAAATTTTCATTTTTGACCAAAATCGACAAGTCCGGGGCTTAGGGAATTTCTCATATGCCACAAAACGGTTGAAGCTCCTGTTCAAAAATGATGCTAAGAAATCAACTTCTGTCACCTTAGTGATACATTTTGGGATAGTACCTAAAGTTTAAAGCAGAAATTGGGGCACTTTTGAAATTTTCATTTTTGACCAAAATCGACAGGTCCGGGGCTTATGGAATTCTCATATGCCACAAAACGGTTGAAGCTCCTGTTCAAAAATGATGCTCCGAAATCAACTTCTGTCACCTTAGTGATACATTTTGGGATAGTACCTAAAGTTTAAAGCAGAAATTGGGGCACTTTTGAAATTTTCATTTTTGACCAAAATCGACAGGTCCGGGGCTTATGGAATTCTCATATGCCACAAAATGATTGAAGCTCCTGTTCAAAAATGATGCTCCGAAATCAACTTCTGTCACCTTAGTGATACATTTTGGGATAGTACCTAAAGTTTAAAGCAGAAATTGGGGCACTTTTGAAATTTTCATTTTTGACCAAAATCGACAGGTCCCGGGCTTATGGAATTCTCATATGCTACAAAACGGTTGAAGCTCCTGTTCAAAAATGATGCTCCAAAATCAACTTCTGTCACCTTAGTGATACATTTTGGGATAGTACCTAAAGTTTAAAGCAGAAATTGGGGCACTTTTGAAATTTTCATTTTTGACCAAAAATCGACAGGTCCGGGGATTAGGGAATTTCTCATATGCCACAAAACGGTTGAAGCAACTGTTCAAAAATGATGCTCCGAAATCAACTTCTGTCACATTAGTGATAAATTTTGGGATAGTACCTAAAGTTTAAAGCAGAAATTGGGGCACTTTTGAAATTTTCATTTTTGACCAAAATCGACAGGTCCGGGGCTTATGGAATTCTCATATGCCACAAAATGATTGAAGCTCCTGTTCAAAAATGATGCTCTGAAATCAACTTCTGTCACCTTAGTGATACATTTTGGGATAATACCTAAAGTTTAAAGCAGAAATTGGGGCAATTTTGAAATTTTCATTTTTGACCAAAATCGACAGGTCCTTGGCTTAGGGAATTCTCATATGCCACAAAACGGTTGAAGCTCTTGTTTAAAAATGATGCTCCAAAATCAACTTCTGTCACCTTAGTGATACATTTTGGGATAGTACCTAAAGTTTAAAGCAGAAATTGGGGCACTTTTGAAATTTTCATTTTTGACCAAAATCGACAGGTCCGGGGCTTATGGAATTCTCATATGCCACAAAACGATTGAAGCTCCTGTTCAAAAATGATGCTCCGAAATCAACTTCTGTCACCTTAGTGATACATTTTGGGATAGTACCTAAAGTTTAAAGCAGAAATTGGGGCACTTTTGAAATTTTCATTTTTGACCAAAATCGACAGATCCGGGGCTTATGGAATTCTCATATGCCACAAAACGATTGAAGCTCCTGTTCAAAAATGATGCTCCGAAATCAACTTCTGTCACCTTAGTGATACATTTTGGGATAGTACCTAAAGTTTAAAGCAGAAATTGGGGCACTTTTGAAATTTTCATTTTTGACCAAAATCGACAGGTCCGGGGCTTAGGGAATTCTCATATGCCACAAAACGGTTGAAGCTCCTGTTCAAAAATGATGCTCCAAAATCAACTTCTGTCACCTTAGTGATACATTTTGGGATAGTACCTAAAGTTTAAAGCAGAAATTGGGGCACTTTTGAAATTTTCATTTTTGACCAAAATCGACAGGTCCCGGGCTTATGGAATTCTCATATGCCACAAAACGGTTGAAGCTCCTGTTCAAAAATGATGCTCCAAAATCAACTTCTGTCACCTTAGTGATACATTTTGGGATAGTACCTAAAGTTTAAAGCAGAAATTGGGGCACTTTTGAAATTTTCATTTTTGACCAAAAATCGACAGGTCCGGGGATTAGGGAATTTCTCATATGCCACAAAACGGTTGAAGCAACTGTTCAAAAATGATGCTCCGAAATCAACTTCTGTCACATTAGTGATACATTTTGGGATAGTACCTAAAGTTTAAAGCAGAAATTGGGGCACTTTTGAAATTTTCATTTTTGACCAAAATCGACAGGTCCGGGGCTTATGGAATTCTCATATGCCACAAAATGATTGAAGCTCCTGTTCAAAAATGATGCTCCGAAATCAACTTCTGTCACCTTAGTGATACATTTTGGGATAGTACCTAAAGTTTAAAGCAGAAATTGGGGCACTTTTGAAATTTTAATTTTTGACCAAAATCGACAGGTCCGCGGCTTAGGGAATTTCTCATATGCCACAAAACGGTTGAAGCTCCTGTTCAAAAATGATGCTCTGAAATCAACTTCTGTCACCTTAGTGATACATTTTGGGATAGTACCTAAAGTTTAAAGCAGAAATTGGGGCACTTTTGAAATTTTCATTTTTGACCAAAATCGACAGGTCCGGGGCTTATGGAATTCTCATATGCCACAAAACGATTGAAGCTCCTGTTCAAAAATGATGCTCCGAAATCAACTTCTGTCACCTTAGTGATACATTTTGGGATAGTACCTAAAGTTTAAAGCAGAAATTGGGGCACTTTTGAAATTTTCATTTTTGACCAAAATCGACAGGTCCGGGGCTTAGGGAATTTCTCATATGCCACAAAACGGTTGAAGCTCCTGTTCAAAAATGATGCTCCGAAATCAACTTCTGTCACCTTAGTGATACATTTTGGGATAGTACCTAAAGTTTAAAGCAGAAATTGGGGCACTTTTGAAATTTTCATTTTTGACCAAAATCGACAGGTCCGGGGCTTATGGAATTCTCATATGCCACAAAACGGTTGAAGCTCCTGTTCAAAAATGATGCTCCGAAATCAACTTCTGTCACCTTAGTGATACATTTTGGGATAGTACCTAAAGTTTAAAGCAGAAATTGGGGCACTTTTGAAATTTTCATTTTTGACCAAAATCGACAGGTCCGGGGCTTAGGGAATTCTCATATGCCACAAAACGGTTGAAGCTCCTGTTCAAAAATGATGCTCCGAAATCAACTTCTGTCACCTTAGTGATACATTTTGGGATAGTACCTAAAGTTTAAAGCAGAAATTGGGGCACTTTTGAAATTTTAATTTTTGACCAAAATCGACAGGTCCGGGGCTTAGGGAATTTCTCATATGCCACAAAACGGTTGAAGCTCCTGTTCAAAAATGATGCTCCGAAATCAACTTCTGTCACCTTAGTGATACATTTTGGGATAATACCTAAAGTTTAAAGCAGAAATTGGGGCACTTTTGAAATTTTCATTTTTGACCAAAATCGACAAGTCCGGGGCTTAGGGAATTTCTCATATGCCACAAAACGGTTGAAGCTCCTGTTCAAAAATGATGCTAAGAAATCAACTTCTGTCACCTTAGTGATACATTTTGGGATAGTACCTAAAGTTTAAAGCAGAAATTGGGGCACTTTTGAAATTTTCATTTTTGACCAAAATCGACAGGTCCGGGGCTTATGGAATTCTCATATGCCACAAAACGGTTGAAGCTCCTGTTCAAAAATGATGCTCCGAAATCAACTTCTGTCACCTTAGTGATACATTTTGGGATAGTACCTAAAGTTTAAAGCAGAAATTGGGGCACTTTTGAAATTTTCATTTTTGACCAAAATCGACAGGTCCGGGGCTTATGGAATTCTCATATGCCACAAAATGATTGAAGCTCCTGTTCAAAAATGATGCTCCGAAATCAACTTCTGTCACCTTAGTGATACATTTTGGGATAGTACCTAAAGTTTAAAGCAGAAATTGGGGCACTTTTGAAATTTTCATTTTTGACCAAAATCGACAGGTCCCGGGCTTATGGAATTCTCATATGCTACAAAACGGTTGAAGCTCCTGTTCAAAAATGATGCTCCAAAATCAACTTCTGTCACCTTAGTGATACATTTTGGGATAGTACCTAAAGTTTAAAGCAGAAATTGGGGCACTTTTGAAATTTTCATTTTTGACCAAAAATCGACAGGTCCGGGGATTAGGGAATTTCTCATATGCCACAAAACGGTTGAAGCAACTGTTCAAAAATGATGCTCCGAAATCAACTTCTGTCACATTAGTGATACATTTTGGGATAGTACCTAAAGTTTAAAGCAGAAATTGGGGCACTTTTGAAATTTTCATTTTTGACCAAAATCGACAGGTCCGGGGCTTATGGAATTCTCATATGCCACAAAATGATTGAAGCTCCTGTTCAAAAATGATGCTCCGAAATCAACTTCTGTCACCTTAGTGATACATTTTGGGATAGTACCTAAAGTTTAAAGCAGAAATTGGGGCACTTTTGAAATTTTAATTTTTGACCAAAATCGACAGGTCCGGGGCTTATGGAATTCTCATATGCCACAAAACGATTGAAGCTCCTGTTCAAAAATGATGCTCCGAAATCAACTTCTGTCACCTTAGTGATACATTTTGGGATAGTACCTAAAGTTTAAAGCAGAAATTGGGGCACTTTTGAAATTTTAATTTTTGACCAAAATCGACAGGTCCGGGGCTTATGGAATTCTCATATGCCACAAAACGATTGAAGCTCCTGTTCAAAAATGATGCTCCGAAATCAACTTCTGTCACCTTAGTGATACATTTTGGGATAGTACCTAAAGTTTAAAGCAGAAATTGGGGCACTTTTGAAATTTTCATTTTTGACAAAAATCGACAAGTCCGGGGCTTAGGGAATTTCTCATATGCCACAAAACGGTTGAAGCTCCTGTTCAAAAATGATGCTCCGAAATCAACTTCTGTCACCTTAGTGATACATTTTGGGATAGTACCTAATGTTTAAAGCAGAAATTGGGGCACTTTTGAAATTTTCATTTTTGACCAAAATCGACAGGTCCGGGGCTTATGGAATTCTCATATGCCACAAAACGATTGAAGCTCCTGTTCAAAAATGATGCTCCGAAATCAACTTCTGTCACCTTAGTGATACATTTTGGGATAGTACCTAAAGTTTAAAGCAGAAATTGGGGCACTTTTGAAATTTTCATTTTTGACCAAAATCGACAGATCCGGGGCTTATGGAATTCTCATATGCCACAAAACGATTGAAGCTCCTGTTCAAAAATGATGCTCCGAAATCAACTTCTGTCACCTTAGTGATACATTTTGGGATAGTACCTAAAGTTTGAAGCAGAAATTGGGGCACTTTTGAAATTTTCATTTTTGACCAAAATCGACAGGTCCGGGGCTTAGGGAATTCTCATATGCCACAAAACGGTTGAAGCTCCTGTTCAAAAATGATGCTCCAAAATCAACTTCTGTCACCTTAGTGATACATTTTGGGATAGTACCTAAAGTTTAAAGCAGAAATTGGGGCACTTTTGAAATTTTCATTTTTGACCAAAATCGACAAGTCCGGGGCTTAGGGAATTTCTCATATGCCACAAAACAGTTGAAGCTCCTGTTCAAAAATGATGCTAAGAAATCAACTTCTGTCACCTTAGTAATACATTTTGGGATAGTACCTAAAGTTTAAAGCAGAAATTGGGGCACTTTTGAAATTTTCATTTTTGACCAAAATCGACAGGTCCGGGGCTTATGGAATTCTCATATGCCACAAAACGGTTGAAGCTCCTGTTAAAAAATGATGCTCCAAAATCAACTTCTGTCACCTTAGTGATACATTTTGGGATCGTACCTAAAGTTTAAAGCAGAAATTGGGGCACTTTTGAAATTTTCATTTTTGACCAAAAATCGACAGGTCCGGGGATTAGGGAATTTCTCATATGCCACAAAACGGTTGAAGCAACTGTTCAAAAATGATGCTCCGAAATCAACTTCTGTCACATTAGTGATACATTTTGGGATAGTACCTAAAGTTTAAAGCAGAAATTGGGGCACTTTTGAAATTTTCATTTTTGACAAAAATCGACAAGTCCGGGGCTTAGGGAATTTCTCATATGCCACAAAACGGTTGAAGCTCCTGTTCAAAAATGATGCTCCGAAATCAACTTCTGTCACCTTAGTGATACATTTTGGGATAGTACCTAATGTTTAAAGCAGAAATTGGGGCACTTTTGAAATTTTCATTTTTGACCAAAATCGACAGGTCCGGGGCTTATGGAATTCTCATATGCCACAAAACGATTGAAGCTCCTGTTCAAAAATGATGCTCCGAAATCAACTTCTGTCACCTTAGTGATACATTTTGGGATAGTACCTAAAGTTTAAAGCAGAAATTGGGGCACTGTTGAAATTTTCATTTTTGACCAAAATCGACTGGTCCGGGGCTTAGGGAATTCTCATATGCCACAAAACGGTTGAAGCTCCTGTTCAAAAATGATGCTCCGAAATCAACTTCTGTCACCTTAGTCATACATTTTGGGATAGTACCTAAAGTTTAAAGCAGAAATTGGGGCACTTTTGAAATTTTAATTTTTGACCAAAATCGACAGGTCCGGGGCTTAGGGAATTTCTCATATGCCACAAAACGGTTGAAGCTCCTGTTCAAAAATGATGCTCCGAAATCAACTTCTGTCACCTTAGTGATACATTTTGGGATAGTACCTAAAGTTTAAAGCAGAAATTGGGGCACTTTTGAAATTTTCATTTTTGACCAAAATCGACAGGTCCGGGGCTTATGGAATTCTCATATGCCACAAAACGATTGAAGCTCCTGTTCAAAAATGATGCTCCGAAATCAACTTCTGTCACCTTAGTGATACATTTTGGGATAGTACCTAAAGTTTAAAGCAGAAATTGGGGCACTTTTGAAATTTTCATTTTTGACAAAAATCGACAAGTCCGGGGCTTAGGGAATTTCTCATATGCCACAAAACGGTTGAAGCTCCTGTTCAAAAATGATGCTCCGAAATCAACTTCTGTCACCTTAGTGATACATTTTGGGATAGTACCTAATGTTTAAAGCAGAAATTGGGGCACTTTTGAAATTTTCATTTTTGACCAAAATCGACAGGTCCGGGGCTTATGGAATTCTCATATGCCACAAAACGATTGAAGCTCCTGTTCAAAAATGATGCTCCGAAATCAACTTCTGTCACCTTAGTGATACATTTTGGGATAGTACCTAAAGTTTAAAGCAGAAATTGGGGCACTTTTGAAATTTTCATTTTTGACCAAAATCGACAGATCCGGGGCTTATGGAATTCTCATATGCCACAAAACGATTGAAGCTCCTGTTCAAAAATGATGCTCCGAAATCAACTTCTGTCACCTTAGTGATACATTTTGGGATAGTACCTAAAGTTTGAAGCAGAAATTGGGGCACTTTTGAAATTTTCATTTTTGACCAAAATCGACAGGTCCGGGGCTTAGGGAATTCTCATATGCCACAAAACGGTTGAAGCTCCTGTTCAAAAATGATGCTCCAAAATCAACTTCTGTCACCTTAGTGATACATTTTGGGATAGTACCTAAAGTTTAAAGCAGAAATTGGGGCACTTTTGAAATTTTCATTTTTGACCAAAATCGACAAGTCCGGGGCTTAGGGAATTTCTCATATGCCACAAAACGGTTGAAGCTCCTGTTCAAAAATGATGCTCCGAAATCAACTTCTGTCACCTTAGTGATACATTTTGGGATAGTACCTAAAGTTTAAAGCAGAAATTGGGGCACTTTTGAAATTTTCATTTTTGACCAAAATCGACAGGTCCGGGGCTTATGGAATTCTCATATGCCACAAAACGGTTGAAGCTCCTGTTCAAAAATGATGCTCCGAAATCAACTTCTGTCACCTTAGTGATAAATTTTGGGATATTACCTAAAGTTTAAAGCAGAAATTGGGGCACTTTTGAAATTTTCATTTTTGACCAAAATCGACAGGTCCGGGGCATAGGGAATTTCTCATATGCCACAAAACGGTTGAAGCTCCTGTTCAAAAATGATGCTCCGAAATCAACTTCTGTCACCTTAGTGATACATTTTGGGATAGTACCTAAAGTTTAAAGCAGAAATTGGGGCACTTTTGAAATTTTCATTTTTGACCAAAATCGACAGGTCCGGGGCTTATGGAATTCTCATATGCCACAAAATGGTTGAAGCTCCTGTTCAAAAATGATGCTCCGAAATCAACTTCTGTCACCTTAGTGATACATTTTGGGATAGTACCTAAAGTTTAAAGCAGAAATTGGGGCACTTTTGAAATTTTCATTTTTGACCAAAATCGACAGGTCCGGGGCATAGGGAATTTCTCATATGCCACAAAACGGTTGAAGCTCCTGTTCAAAAATGATGCTCCAAAATCAACTTCTGTCACCTTAGTGATACATTTTGGGATAGTACCTAAAGTTTAAAGCAGAAATTGGGGCACTTTTGAAATTTTCATTTTTGACCAAAATCGACAGATCCGGGGCTTATGGAATTCTCATATGCCACAAAACGATTGAAGCTCCTGTTCAAAAATGATGCTCCGAAATCAACTTCTGTCACCTTAGTGATACATTTTGGGATAGTACCTAAAGTTTGAAGCAGAAATTGGGGCACTTTTGAAATTTTCATTTTTGACCAAAATCGACAGGTCCGGGGCTTAGGGAATTCTCATATGCCACAAAACGGTTGAAGCTCCTGTTCAAAAATGATGCTCCAAAATCAACTTCTGTCACCTTAGTGATACATTTTGGGATAGTACCTAAAGTTTAAAGCAGAAATTGGGGCACTTTTGAAATTTTCATTTTTGACCAAAATCGACAAGTCCGGGGCTTAGGGAATTTCTCATATGCCACAAAACAGTTGAAGCTCCTGTTCAAAAATGATGCTAAGAAATCAACTTCTGTCACCTTAGTGATACATTTTGGGATAGTACCTAAAGTTTAAAGCAGAAATTGGGGCACTTTTGAAATTTTCATTTTTGACCAAAATCGACAGGTCCGGGGCTTATGGAATTCTCATATGCCACAAAACGGTTGAAGCTCCTGTTAAAAAATGATGCTCCGAAATCAACTTCTGTCACCTTAGTGATACATTTTGGGATAGTACCTAAAGTTTAAAGCAGAAATTGGGGCACTTTTGAAATTTTCATTTTTGACCAAAAATCGACAGGTCCGGGGATTAGGGAATTTCTCATATGCCACAAAACGGTTGAAGCAACTGTTCAAAAATGATGCTCCGAAATCAACTTCTGTCACATTAGTGATACATTTTGGGATAGTACCTAAAGTTTAAAGCAGAAATTGGGGCACTTTTGAAATTTTCATTTTTGACCAAAATCGACAGGTCCGGGGCTTAGGGAATTTCTCATATGCCACAAAACGGTTGAAGCTCCTGTTCAAAAATGATGCTCCGAAATCAACTTCTGTCACCTTAGTGATACATTTTGGGATAATACCTAAAGTTTAAAGCAGAAATTGGGGCACTTTTGAAATTTTCATTTTTGACCAAAATCGACAGGTCCGGGGCTTAGGGAATTCTCATATGCCACAAAACGGTTGAAGCTCCTGTTCAAAAATGATGCTCCAAAATCAACTTCTGTCACCTTAGTGATACATTTTGGGATAGTACCTAAAGTTTAAAGCAGAAATTGGGGCACTTTTGAAATTTTCATTTTTGACCAAAATCGACAGATCCGGGGCTTATGGAATTCTCATATGCCACAAAACGATTGAAGCTCCTGTTCAAAAATGATGCTCCGAAATCAACTTCTGTCACCTTAGTGATACATTTTGGGATAGTACCTAAAGTTTGAAGCAGAAATTGGGGCACTTTTGAAATTTTCATTTTTGACCAAAATCGACAGGTCCGGGGCTTAGGGAATTCTCATATGCCACAAAACGGTTGAAGCTCCTGTTCAAAAATGATGCTCCAAAATCAACTTCTGTCACCTTAGTGATACATTTTGGGATAGTACCTAAAGTTTAAAGCAGAAATTGGGGCACTTTTGAAATTTTCATTTTTGACCAAAATCGACAGGTCCGGGGCTTAGGGAATTCTCATATGCCACAAAACGGTTGAAGCTCCTGTTCAAAAATGATGCTCCAAAATCAACTTCTGTCACCTTAGTGATACATTTTGGGATAGTACCTAAAGTTTAAAGCAGAAATTGGGGCACTTTTGAAATTTTCATTTTTGACCAAAATCGACAAGTCCGGGGCTTAAGGAATTTCTCATATGCCACAAAACGGTTGAAGCTCCTGTTCAAAAATGATGCTAAGAAATCAACTTCTGTCACCTTAGTGATACATTTTGGGATAGTACCTAAAGTTTAAAGCAGAAATTGGGGCACTTTTGAAATTTTCATTTTTGACCAAAATCGACAGGTCCGGGGCTTATGGAATTCTCATATGCCACAAAACGGTTGAAGCTCCTGTTCAAAAATGATGCTCCGAAATCAACTTCTGTCACCTTAGTGATACATTTTGGGATAGTACCTAAAGTTTAAAGCAGAAATTGGGGCACTTTTGAAATTTTCATTTTTGACCAAAATCGACAGGTCCGGGGCTTATGGAATTCTCATATGCCACAAAACGATTGAAGCTCCTGTTCAAAAATGATGCTCCGAAATCAACTTCTGTCACCTTAGTGATACATTTTGGGATAGTACCTAAAGTTTAAAGCAGAAATTGGGGCACTTTTGAAATTTTCATTTTTGACCAAAATCGACAGGTCCGGGGCTAATGGAATTCTCATATGCCACAAAACGGTTGAAGCTCCTGTTCAAAAATGATGCTCCGAAATCAACTTCTGTCACCTTAGTGATACATTTTGGGATAGTACCTAAAGTTTAAAGCAGAAATTGGGGCACTTTTGAAATTTTAATTTTTGACCAAAATCGACAGGTCCGGGGCTTAGGGAATTTCTCATATGCCACAAAACGGTTGAAGCTCCTGTTCAAAAATGATGCTCCGAAATCAACTATTGTCACCTTAGTGATACATTTTGGGATAGTACCTAAAGTTTAAAGCAGAAATTGGGGCACTTTTGAAATTTTCATTTTTGACCAAAATCGACAGGTCCGGGGCTTAGGGAATTTCTCATATGCCACAAAACGGTTGAAGCTCCTGTTCAAAAATGATGCTCCGAAATCAACTTCTGTCACCTTAGTGATACATTTTGGGATAATACCTAAAGTTTAAAGCAGAAATTGGGGCACTTTTGAAATTTTCATTTTTGACCAAAATCGACAGGTCCGGGGCTTAGGGAATTTCTCATATGCCACAAAACGGTTGAAGCTCCTGTTCAAAAATGATGCTCCGAAATCAATTTCTGTCACCTTAGTGATACATTTTGGGATAGTACCTAAAGTTTAAAGCAGAAATTGGGGCACTTTTGAAATTTTCATTTTTGACCAAAATCGACAGGTCCGGGGCTTATGGAATTCTCATATGCCACAAAATGATTGAAGCTCCTGTTCAAAAACTATGCTCCGAAATCAACTTCTGTCACCTTAGTGATACATTTTGGGATAGTACCTAAAGTTTAAAGCAGAAATTGGGGCACTTTTGAAATTTTCATTTTTGACCAAAATCGACAGGTCCGGGGCTTAGGGAATTTCTCATATGCCACAAAACGGTTGAAGCTCCTGTTCAAAAATGATGCTCCGAAATCAACTTCTGTCACCTTAGTGATACATTTTGGGATAGTACCTAAAGTTTAAAGCAGAAATTGGGGCACTTTTGAAATTTTCATTTTTGACCAAAAATCGACAGGTCCGGGGATTAGGGAATTTCTCATATGCCACAAAACGGTTGAAGCAACTGTTCAAAAATGATGCTCCGAAATCAACTTCTGTCACATTAGTGATACATTTTGGGATAGTACCTAAAGTTTAAAGCAGAAATTGGGGCACTTTTGAAATTTTCATTTTTGACCAAAATCGACAGATCCGGGGCTTAGGGAATTTCTCATATGCCACAAAACGGTTGAAGCTCCTGTTCAAAAATGATGCTAAGAAATCAACTTCTGTCACCTTAGTGATACATTTTGGGATAGTACCTAAAGTTTAAAGCAGAAATTGGGGCACTTTTGAAATTTTCATTTTTGACCAAAATCGACAGGTCCGGGGCTTATGGAATTCTCATATGCCACAAAACGGTTGAAGCTCCTGTTCAAAAATGATGCTCCGAAATCAACTTCTGTCACCTTAGTGATAGATTTTGGGATAGTACCTAAAGTTTAAAGCAGAAATTGGGGCACTTTTGAAATTTTCATTTTTGACCAAAATCGACAGGTCCGGGGCTTATGGAATTCTCATATGCCACAAAACGATTGAAGCTCCTGTTCAAAAATGATGCTCCGAAATCAACTTCTGTCACCTTAGTGATACATTTTGGGATAGTACCTAAAGTTTAAAGCAGAAATTGGGGCACTGTTGAAATTTTAATTTTTGACAAAAATCGACTGGTCCGGGGCTTAGGGAATTCTCATATGCCACAAAACGATTGAAGCTCCTGTTCAAAAATGATGCTCCGAAATCAACTTCTGTCACCTTAGTGATACATTTTGGGATAGTACCTAAAGTTTGAAGCAGAAATTGGGGCACTTTTGAAATTTTCATTTTTGACCAAAATCGACAGGTCCGGGGCTTAGGGAATTCTCATATGCCACAAAACGGTTGAAGCTCCTGTTCAAAAATGATGCTCCAAAATCAACTTCTGTCACCTTAGTGATACATTTTGGGATAGTACCTAAAGTTTAAAGCAGAAATTGGGGCACTTTTGAAATTTTCATTTTTGACCAAAATCGACAAGTCCGGGGCTTAGGGAATTTCTCATATGCCACAAAACAGTTGAAGCTCCTGTTCAAAAATGATGCTAAGAAATCAACTTCTGTCACCTTAGTGATACATTTTGGGATAGTACCTAAAGTTTAAAGCAGAAATTGGGGCACTTTTGAAATTTTCATTTTTGACCAAAATCGACAGGTCCGGGGCTTATGGAATTCTCATATGCCACAAAACGGTTGAAGCTCCTGTTAAAAAATGATGCTCCGAAATCAACTTCTGTCACCTTAGTGATACATTTTGGGATAGTACCTAAAGTTTAAAGCAGAAATTGGGGCACTTTTGAAATTTTCATTTTTGACCAAAAATCGACAGGTCCGGGGATTAGGGAATTTCTCATATGCCACAAAACGGTTGAAGCAACTGTTCAAAAATGATGCTCCGAAATCAACTTCTGTCACATTAGTGATACATTTTGGGATAGTACCTAAAGTTTAAAGCAGAAATTGGGGCACTTTTGAAATTTTCATTTTTGACCAAAATCGACAGGTCCGGGGCTTATGGAATTCTCATATGCCACAAAATGATTGAAGCTCCTGTTCAAAAATGATGCTCCGAAATCAACTTCTGTCACCTTAGTGATACATTTTGGGATAGTACCTAAAGTTTAAAGCAGAAATTGGGGCACTGTTGAAATTTTAATTTTTGACCAAAATCGACTGGTCCGGGGCTTAGGGAATTCTCATATGCCACAAAACGGTTGAAGCTCCTGTTCAAAAATGATGCTCCGAAATCAACTTCTGTCACCTTAGTGATACATTTTGGGATAGTACCTAAAGTTTAAAGCAGAAATTGGGGCACTTTTGAAATTTTCATTTTTGACCAAAATCGACAGGTCCGGGGCTTAGGGAATTTCTCATATGCCACAAAACGGTTGAAGCTCCTGTTCAAAAATGATGCTCCGAAATCAACTTCTGTCACCTTAGTGATACATTTTGGGATAATACCTAAAGTTTAAAGCAGAAATTGGGGCACTTTTGAAATTTTCATTTTTGACCAAAATCGACAGGTCCGGGGCTTAGGGAATTCTCATATGCCACAAAACGGTTGAAGCTCCTGTTCAAAAATGATGCTCCAAAATCAACTTCTGTCACCTTAGTGATACATTTTGGGATAGTACCTAAAGTTTAAAGCAGAAATTGGGGCACTTTTGAAATTTTCATTTTTGACCAAAATCGACAAGTCCGGGGCTTAGGGAATTTCTCATATGCCACAAAACGGTTGAAGCTCCTGTTCAAAAATGATGCTCCGAAATCAACTTCTGTCACCTTAGTGATACATTTTGGGATAGTACCTAAAGTTTAAAGCAGAAATTGGGGCACTTTTGAAATTTTCATTTTTGACCGAAATCGACAGGTCCGGGGCTTATGGAATTCTCATATGCCACAAAACGATTGAAGCTCCTGTTAAAAAATGATGCTCCGAAATCAACTTCTGTCACCTTAGTGATACATTTTGGGATAGTACCTAAAGTTTAAAGCAGAAATTGGGGCACTTTTGAAATTTTCATTTTTGACAAAAATCGACAAGTCCGGGGCTTAGGGAATTTCTCATATGCCACAAAACGATTGAAGCTCCTGTTCAAAAATGATGCTCCGAAATCAATTTCTGTCACCTTAGTGATACATTTTGGGATAGTACCTAAAGTTTAAAGCAGAAATTGGGGCACTTTTGAAATTTTCATTTTTGACCAAAATCGACTGGTCCGGGGCTTATGGAATTCTCATATGCCACAAAATGATTGAAGCTCCTGTTCAAAAACTATGCTCCGAAATCAACTTCTGTCACCTTAGTGATACATTTTGGGATAGTACCTAAAGTTTAAAGCAGAAATTGGGGCACTTTTGAAATTTTCATTTTTGACCAAAATCGACAGGTCCGGGGTTTATGGAATTCTCATATGCCACAAAACGGTTGAAGCTCCTGTTCAAAAATGATGCTCCGAAATCAACTTCTGTCACCTTAGTGATACATTTTGGGATAGTACCTAAAGTTTAAAGCAGAAATTGGGGCACTTTTGAAATTTTCATTTTTGACCAAAATCGACAGGTCCGGGGCTTAGGGAATTCTCATATGCCACAAAACGGTTGAAGCTCCTGTTCAAAAATGATGCTCCGAAATCAACTTCTGTCACCTTAGTGATACATTTTGGGATAGTACCTAAAGTTTAAAGCAGAAATTGGGGCACTTTTGAAATTTTCATTTTTGACCGAAATCGACAGGTCCGGGGCTTATGGAATTCTCATATGCCACAAAACGATTGAAGCTCCTGTTAAAAAATGATGCTCCGAAATCAACTTCTGTCACCTTAGTGATACATTTTGGGATAGTACCTAAAGTTTAAAGCAGAAATTGGGGCACTTTTGAAATTTTCATTTTTGACCAAAAATCGACAGGTCCGGGGATTAGGGAATTTCTCATATGCCACAAAACGGTTGAAGCAACTGTTCAAAAATGATGCTCCGAAATCAACTTCTGTCACATTAGTGATACATTTTGGGATAGTACCTAAAGTTTAAAGCAGAAATTGGGGCACTTTTGAAATTTTCATTTTTGACCAAAATCGACAGATCCGGGGCTTAGGGAATTTCTCATATGCCACAAAACGGTTGAAGCTCCTGTTCAAAAATGATGCTAAGAAATCAACTTCTGTCACCTTAGTGATACATTTTGGGATAGTACCTAAAGTTTAAAGCAGAAATTGGGGCACTTTTAAAATTTTCATTTTTGACCAAAATCGACAGGTCCGGGGCTTATGGAATTCTCATATGCCACAAAACGGTTGAAGCTCCTGTTCAAAAATGATGCTCCGAAATCAACTTCTGTCACCTTAGTGATACATTTTGGGATAGTACCTAAAGTTTAAAGCAGAAATTGGGGCACTTTTGAAATTTTCATTTTTGACCAAAATCGACAGGTCCGGGGCTTATGGAATTCTCATATGCCACAAAACGATTGAAGCTCCTGTTCAAAAATGATGCTCCGAAATCAACTTCTGTCACCTTAGTGATACATTTTGGGATAGTACCTAAAGTTTAAAGCAGAAATTGGGGCACTGTTGAAATTTTAATTTTTGACCAAAATCGACTGGTCCGGGGCTTAGGGAATTCTCATATGCCACAAAACGGTTGAAGCTCCTGTTCAAAAATGATGCTCCGAAATCAACTTCTGTCACCTTAGTGATACATTTTGGGATAGTACCTAAAGTTTAAAGCAGAAATTGGGGCACTGTTGAAATTTTAATTTTTGACCAAAATCGACTGGTCCGGGGCTTAGGGAATTCTCATATGCCACAAAACGATTGAAGCTCCTGTTCAAAAATGATGCTCCGAAATCAACTTCTGTCACCTTAGTGATACATTTTGGGATAGTACCTAAAGTTTAAAGCAGAAATTGGGGCACTGTTGAAATTTTAATTTTTGACCAAAATCGACTGGTCCGGGGCTTATGGAATTCTCATATGCCACAAAACGGTTGAAGCTCCTGTTCAAAAATGATGCTCCGAAATCAACTTCTGTCACCTTAGTGATACATTTTGGGATAGTACCTAAAGTTTAAAGCAGAAATTGGGGCACTTTTGAAATTTTCATTTTTGACCAAAATCGACAGGTCCGGGGCTTATGGAATTCTCATATGCCACAAAACGATTGAAGCTCCTGTTCAAAAATGATGCTCCGAAATCAACTTCTGTCACCTTAGTGATACATTTTGGGATAGTACCTAAAGTTTAAAGCAGAAATTGGGGCACTGTTGAAATTTTAATTTTTGACCAAAATCGACTGGTCCGGGGCTTAGGGAATTCTCATATGCCACAAAACGGTTGAAGCTCCTGTTCAAAAATGATGCTCCGAAATCAACTTCTGTCACCTTAGTGATACATTTTGGGATAGTACCTAAAGTTTAAAGCAGAAATTGGGGCACTGTTGAAATTTTAATTTTTGACCAAAATCGACTGGTCCGGGGCTTAGGGAATTCTCATATGCCACAAAACGATTGAAGCTCCTGTTCAAAAATGATGCTCCGAAATCAACTTCTGTCACCTTAGTGATACATTTTGGGATAGTACCTAAAGTTTAAAGCAGAAATTGGGGCACTGTTGAAATTTTCATTTTTGACCAAAATCGACAAGTCCGGGGCTTAGGGAATTTCTCATATGCCACAAAACGGTTGAAGCTCCTGTTCAAAAATGATGCTAAGAAATCAACTTCTGTCACCTTAGTGATACATTTTGGGATAGTACCTAAAGTTTAAAGCAGAAATTGGGGCACTTTTGAAATTTTCATTTTTGACCAAAATCGACAGGTCCGGGGCTTATGGAATTCTCATATGCCACAAAACGGTTGAAGCTCCTGTTCAAAAATGATGCTCCGAAATCAACTTCTGTCACCTTAGTGATACATTTTGGGATAGTACCTAAAGTTTAAAGCAGAAATTGGGGCACTTTTGAAATTTTCATTTTTGACCAAAATCGACAGGTCCGGGGCTTATGGAATTCTCATATGCCACAAAACGATTGAAGCTCCTGTTCAAAAATGATGCTCCGAAATCAACTTCTGTCACCTTAGTGATACATTTTGGGATAGTACCTAAAGTTTAAAGCAGAAATTGGGGCACTGTTGAAATTTTAATTTTTGACCAAAATCGACTGGTCCGGGGCTTAGGGAATTCTCATATGCCACAAAACGGTTGAAGCTCCTGTTCAAAAATGATGCTCCGAAATCAACTTCTGTCACCTTAGTGATACATTTTGGGATAGTACCTAATGTTTAAAGCAGAAATTGGGGCACTTTTGAAATTTTCATTTTTGACCAAAATCGACAGGTCCGGGGCTTATGGAATTCTCATATGCCACAAAACGATTGAAGCTCCTGTTCAAAAATGATGCTCCGAAATCAACTTCTGTCACCTTAGTGATACATTTTGGGATAGTACCTAAAGTTTAAAGCAGAAATTGGGTCACTGTTGAAATTTTCATTTTTGACCAAAATCGACTGGTCCGGGGCTTAGGGAATTCTCATATGCCACAAAACGGTTGAAGCTCCTGTTCAAAAATGATGCTCCGAAATCAACTTCTGTCACCTTAGTCATACATTTTGGGATAGTACCTAAAGTTTAAAGCAGAAATTGGGGCACTTTTGAAATTTAAATTTTTGACCAAAATCGACAGGTCCGGGGCTTAGGGAATTCTCATATGCCACAAAACGGTTGAAGCTCCTGTTCAAAAATGATGCTCCGAAATCAACTTCTGTCACCTTAGTGATACATTTTGGGATAGTACCTAAAGTTTAAAGCAGAAATTGGGGCACTTTTGAAATTTTCATTTTTGACCGAAATCGACAGGTCCGGGGCTTATGGAATTCTCATATGCCACAAAACGATTGAAGCTCCTGTTAAAAAATGATGCTCCGAAATCAACTTCTGTCACCTTAGTGATACATTTTGGGATAGTACCTAAAGTTTAAAGCAGAAATTGGGGCACTTTTGAAATTTTCATTTTTGACAAAAATCGACAAGTCCGGGACTTAGGGAATTTCTCATATGCCACAAAACGATTGAAGCTCCTGTTCAAAAATGATGCTCCGAAATCAATTTCTGTCACCTTAGTGATACATTTTGGGATAGTACCTAAAGTTTAAAGCAGAAATTGGGGCACTTTTGAAATTTTCATTTTTGACCAAAATCGACAGGTCCGGGGCTTATGGAATTCTCATATGCCACAAAATGATTGAAGCTCCTGTTCAAAAACTATGCTCCGAAATCAACTTCTGTCACCTTAGTGATACATTTTGGGATAGTACCTAAAGTTTAAAGCAGAAATTGGGGCACTTTTGAAATTTTCATTTTTGACCAAAATCGACAGGTCCGGGGTTTATGGAATTATCATATGCCACAAAACGGTTGAAGCTCCTGTTCAAAAATGATGCTCCGAAATCAACTTCTGTCACCTTAGTGATACATTTTGGGATAGTACCTAAAGTTTAAAGCAGAAATTGGGGCACTTTTGAAATTTTCATTTTTGACCAAAATCGACAGGTCCGGGGCTTAGGGAATTCTCATATGCCACAAAACGGTTGAAGCTCCTGTTCAAAAATGATGCTCCGAAATCAACTTCTGTCACCTTAGTGATACATTTTGGGATAGTACCTAAAGTTTAAAGCAGAAATTGGGGCACTTTTGAAATTTTCATTTTTGACCGAAATCGACAGGTCCGGGGCTTATGGAATTCTCATATGCCACAAAACGATTGAAGCTCCTGTTAAAAAATGATGCTCCGAAATCAACTTCTGTCACCTTAGTGATACATTTTGGGATAGTACCTAAAGTTTAAAGCAGAAATTGGGGCACTTTTGAAATTTTCATTTTTGACAAAAATCGACAAGTCCGGGGCTTAGGGAATTTCTCATATGCCACAAAACGATTGAAGCTCCTGTTCAAAAATGATGCTCCGAAATCAATTTCTGTCACCTTAGTGATACATTTTGGGATAGTACCTAAAGTTTAAAGCAGAAATTGGGGCACTTTTGAAATTTTCATTTTTGACCAAAATCGACAGATCCGGGGCTTAGGGAATTTCTCATATGCCACAAAACGGTTGAAGCTCCTGTTCAAAAATGATGCTAAGAAATCAACTTCTGTCACCTTTGTGATACATTTTGGGATAGTACCTAAAGTTTAAAGCAGAAATTGGGGCACTTTTGAAATTTTCATTTTTGACCAAAATCGACAGGTCCGGGGCTTATGGAATTCTCATATGCCACAAAACGGTTGAAGCTCCTGTTCAAAAATGATGCTCCGAAATCAACTTCTGTCACCTTAGTGATACATTTTGGGATAGTACCTAAAGTTTAAAGCAGAAATTGGGGCACTTTTGAAATTTTCATTTTTGACAAAAATCGACAAGTCCGGGGCTTAGGGAATTTCTCATATGCCACAAAACGATTGAAGCTCCTGTTCAAAAATGATGCTCCGAAATCAATTTCTGTCACCTTAGTGATACATTTTGGGATAGTACCTAAAGTTTAAAGCAGAAATTGGGGCACTTTTGAAATTTTCATTTTTGACCAAAATCGACAGGTCCGGGGCTTATGGAATTCTCATATGCCACAAAACGGTTGAAGCTCCTGTTCAAAAATGATGCTCCGAAATCAACTTCTGTCACCTTAGTGATACATTTTGGGATAGTACCTAAAGTTTAAAGCAGAAATTGGGGCACTTTTGAAATTTTCATTTTTGACCAAAATCGACAGGTCCGGGGCTTATGGAATTCTCATATGCCACAAAACGATTGAAGCTCCTGTTCAAAAATGATGCTCCGAAATCAACTTCTGTCACCTTAGTGATACATTTTGGGATAGTACCTAAAGTTTAAAGCAGAAATTGGGGCACTGTTGAAATTTTAATTTTTGACCAAAATCGACTGGTCCGGGGCTTAGGGAATTCTCATATGCCACAAAACGGTTGAAGCTCCTGTTCAAAAATGATGCTCCGAAATCAACTTCTGTCACCTTAGTGATACATTTTGGGATAGTACCTAAAGTTTAAAGCAGAAATTGGGGCACTTTTGAAATTTTAATTTTTGACCAAAATCGACAGGTCCGGGGCTTAGGGAATTTCTCATATGCCACAAAACGGTTGAAGCTCCTGTTCAAAAATGATGCTCCGAAATCAACTTCTGTCACCTTAGTGATACATTTTGGGATAGTACCTAAAGTTTAAAGCAGAAATTGGGGCACTTTTGAAATTTTCATTTTTGACCAAAATCGACAGGTCCGGGGCTTAGGGAATTTCTCATATGCCACAAAACGGTTGAAGCTCCTGTTCAAAAATGATGCTCCGAAATCAACTTCTGTCACCTTAGTGATACATTTTGGGATAATACCTAAAGTTTAAAGCAGAAATTGGGGCACTTTTGAAATTTTCATTTTTGACCAAAATCGACAGGTCCGGGGCTTAGGGAATTCTCATATGCCACAAAACGGTTGAAGCTCCTGTTCAAAAATGATGCTCCAAAATCAACTTCTGTCACCTTAGTGATACATTTTGGGATAGTACCTAAAGTTTAAAGCAGAAATTGGGGCACTTTTGAAATTTTCATTTTTGACAAAAATCGACAAGTCCGGGGCTTAGGGAATTTCTCATATGCCACAAAACGGTTGAAGCTCCTGTTCAAAAATGATGCTCCGAAATCAACTTCTGTCACCTTAGTGATACATTTTGGGATAGTACCTAATGTTTAAAGCAGAAATTGGGGCACTTTTGAAATTTTCATTTTTGACCAAAATCGACAGGTCCGGGGCTTATGGAATTCTCATATGCCACAAAACGGTTGAAGCTCCTGTTCAAAAATGATGCTCCGAAATCAACTTCTGTCACCTTAGTCATACATTTTGGGATAGTACCTAAAGTTTAAAGCAGAAATTGGGGCACTTTTGAAATTTAAATTTTTGACCAAAATCGACAGGTCCGGGGCTTAGGGAATTCTCATATGCCACAAAACGGTTGAAGCTCCTGTTCAAAAATGATGCTCCGAAATCAACTTCTGTCACCTTAGTGATACATTTTGGGATAGTACCTAAAGTTTAAAGCAGAAATTGGGGCACTTTTGAAATTTTCATTTTTGACCGAAATCGACAGGTCCGGGGCTTATGGAATCCTCATATGCCACAAAATGATTGAAGCTCCTGTTCAAAAACTATGCTCCGAAATCAACTTCTGTCACCTTAGTGATACATTTTGGGATAGTACCTAAAGTTTAAAGCAGAAATTGGGGCACTTTTGAAATTTTCATTTTTGACCAAAATCGACAGGTCCGGGGTTTATGGAATTCTCATATGCCACAAAACGGTTGAAGCTCCTGTTCAAAAATGATGCTCCGAAATCAACTTCTGTCACCTTAGTGATACATTTTGGGATAGTACCTAAAGTTTAAAGCAGAAATTGGGGCACTTTTGAAATTTTCATTTTTGACCAAAATCGACAGGTCCGGGGCTTAGGGAATTCTCATATGCCACAAAACGGTTGAAGCTCCTGTTCAAAAATGATGCTCCGAAATCAACTTCTGTCACCTTAGTGATACATTTTGGGATAGTACCTAAAGTTTAAAGCAGAAATTGGGGCACTTTTGAAATTTTCATTTTTGACCGAAATCGACAGGTCCGGGGCTTATGGAATTCTCATATGCCACAAAACGATTGAAGCTCCTGTTAAAAAATGATGCTCCGAAATCAACTTCTGTCACCTTAGTGATACATTTTGGGATAGTACCTAAAGTTTAAAGCAGAAATTGGGGCACTTTTGAAATTTTCATTTTTGACAAAAATCGACAAGTCCGGGGCTTAGGGAATTTCTCATATGCCACAAAACGATTGAAGCTCCTGTTCAAAAATGATGCTCCGAAATCAATTTCTGTCACCTTAGTGATACATTTTGGGATAGTACCTAAAGTTTAAAGCAGAAATTGTGGCACTTTTGAAATTTTCATTTTTGACCAAAATCGACAGATCCGGGGCTTAGGGAATTTCTCATATGCCACAAAACGGTTGAAGCTCCTGTTCAAAAATGATGCTAAGAAATCAACTTCTGTCACCTTAGTGATACATTTTGGGATAGTACCTAAAGTTTAAAGCAGAAATTGGGGCACTTTTGAAATTTTCATTTTTGACCAAAATCGACAAGTCCGGGGCTTAGGGAATTTCTCATATGCCACAAAACGGTTGAAGCTCCTGTTCAAAAATGATGCTAAGAAATCAACTTCTGTCACCTTAGTGATACATTTTGGGATAGTACCTAAAGTTTAAAGCAGAAATTGGGGCACTTTTGAAATTTTCATTTTTGACCAAAATCGACAGGTCCGGGGCTTATGGAATTCTCATATGCCACAAAACGGTTGAAGCTCCTGTTCAAAAATGATGCTCCGAAATCAACTTCTGTCACCTTAGTGATACATTTTGGGATAGTACCTAAAGTTTAAAGCAGAAATTGGGGCACTTTTGAAATTTTCATTTTTGACCAAAATCGACAGGTCCGGGGCTTATGGAATTCTCATATGCCACAAAACGATTGAAGCTCCTGTTCAAAAATGATGCTCCGAAATCAACTTCTGTCACCTTAGTGATACATTTTGGGATAGTACCTAATGTTTAAAGCAGAAATTGGGGCACTTTTGAAATTTTCATTTTTGACCAAAATCGACAGGTCCCGGGCTTATGGAATTCTCATATGCCACAAAACGGTTGAAGCTCCTGTTCAAAAATGATGCTCCAAAATCAACTTCTGTCACCTTAGTGATACATTTTGGGATAGTACCTAAAGTTTAAAGCAGAAATTGGGGCACTTTTGAAATTTTCATTTTTGACCAAAAATCGACAGGTCCGGGGATTAGGGAATTTCTCATATGCCACAAAACGGTTGAAGCAACTGTTCAAAAATGATGCTCCGAAATCAACTTCTGTCACCTTAGTGATACATTTTGGGATAGTACCTAAAGTTTAAAGCAGAAATTGGGGCACTTTTGAAATTTTCATTTTTGACCAAAATCGACAGGTCCGGGGCTTATGGAATTCTCATATGCCACAAAACAGTTGAAGCTCCTGTTCAAAAACGATGCTCCGAAATCAACTTCTGTCACTTTAGTGATACATTTTGGGATAGTACCTAAAGTTTAAAGCAGAAATTGGGGCACTTTTGAAATTTTCATTTTTGACCAAAATCGACAGGTCCGGGGCTTAGGGAATTCTCATATGCCACAAAACGGTTGAAGCTCCTGTTCAAAAATGATGCTCCGAAATCAACTTCTGTCACCTTAGTGATACATTTTGGGATAGTACCTAAAGTTTAAAGCAGAAATTGGGGCACTTTTGAAATTTTCATTTTTGACCGAAATCGACAGGTCCGGGGCTTATGGAATTCTCATATGCCACAAAACGATTGAAGCTCCTGTTCAAAAATGATGCTCCGAAATCAACTTCTGTCACCTTAGTGATACATTTTGGGATAGTACCTAAAGTTTAAAGCAGAAATTGGGGCACTTTTGAAATTTTCATTTTTGACCAAAATCGACAGGTCCGGGGCTTAGGGAATTTCTCATATGCCACAAAACGGTTGAAGCAACTGTTCAAAAATGATGCTCCGAAATCAACTTCTGTCACCTTAGTGATACATTTTGGGATAATACCTAAAGTTTAAAGCAGAAATTGGGGCACTTTTGAAATTTTCATTTTTGACCAAAATCGACAGGCCCGGGGCTTAGGGAATTCTCATATGCCACAAAACGGTTGAAGCTCCTGTTCAAAAATGATGCTCCAAAATCAACTTCTGTCACCTTAGTGATACATTTTGGGATAGTACCTAAAGTTTAAAGCAGAAATTGGGGCACTTTTGAAATTTTCATTTTTGACAAAAATCGACAAGTCCGGGGCTTAGGGAATTTCTCATATGCCACAAAACGGTTGAAGCTCCTGTTCAAAAATGATGCTCCGAAATCAACTTCTGTCACCTTAGTGATACATTTTGGGATAGTACCTAAAGTTTAAAGCAGAAATTGGGGCACTTTTGAAATTTTCATTTTTGACCAAAATCGACAGGTCCGGGGCTTAGGGAATTCTCATATGCCACAAAACGGTTGAAGCTCCTGTTCAAAAATGATGCTCCGAAATCAACTTCTGTCACCTTAGTGATACATTTTGGGATAGTACCTAAAGTTTAAAGCAGAAATTGGGGCACTTTTGAAATTTTCATTTTTGACCAAAATCGACAGGTCCGGGGCTTAGGGAATTTCTCATATTCCACAAAACGGTTGAAGCTCCTGTTCAAAAATGATGCTCCGAAATCAACTTCTGTCACCTTAGTGATACATTTTGGGATAGTACCTAAAGTTTAAAGCAGAAATTGGGGCACTTTTGAAATTTTAATTTTTGACCAAAATCGACCGGTCCGGGGCTTAGGGAATTTCTCATATTCCACAAAACGGTTGAAGCTCCTGTTCAAAAATGATGCTCCGAAATCAACTTCTGTCACCTTAGTGATACATTTTGGGATAGTACCTAAAGTTTAAAGCAGAAATTGGGGCACTTTTGAAATTTTCATTTTTGACCAAAATCGACAGGTCCGGGGCTTATGGAATTCTCATATGCCACAAAACGATTGAAGCTCCTGTTCAAAAATGATGCTCCGAAATCAACTTCTGTCACCTTAGTGATACATTTTGGGATAGTACCTAAAGTTTAAAGCAGAAATTGGGGCACTTTTGAAATTTTCATTTTTGACCAAAATCGACAGGTCCCGGGCTTATGGAATTCTCATATGCCACAAAACGGTTGAAGCTCCTGTTCAAAAATGATGCTCCAAAATCAACTTCTGTCACCTTAGTGATACATTTTGGGATAGTACCTAAAGTTTAAAGCAGAAATTGGGGCACTTTTGAAATTTTCATTTTTGACCAAAATCGACAAGTCCGGGGCTTAGGGAATTTCTCATATGCCACAAAACGGTTGAAGCTCCTGTTCAAAAATGATGCTAAGAAATCAACTTCTGTCACCTTAGTGATACATTTTGGGATAGTACCTAAAGTTTAAAGCAGAAATTGGGGCACTTTTGAAATTTTCATTTTTGACCAAAATCGACAGGTCCGGGGCTTATGGAATTCTCATATGCCACAAAACGGTTGAAGCTCCTGTTCAAAAATGATGCTCCGAAATCAACTTCTGTCACCTTAGTGATACATTTTGGGATAGTACCTAAAGTTTAAAGCAGAAATTGGGGCACTTTTGAAATTTTCATTTTTGACCAAAATCGACAGGTCCGGGGCTTATGGAATTCTCATATGCCACAAAACGATTGAAGCTCCTGTTCAAAAATGATGCTCCGAAATCAACTTCTGTCACCTTAGTGATACATTTTGGGATAGTACCTAAAGTTTAAAGCAGAAATTGGGGCACTTTTGAAATTTTCATTTTTGACCAAAATCGACAGGTCCGGGGCTTAGGGAATTTCTCATATGCCACAAAACGGTTGAAGCAACTGTTCAAAAATGATGCTCCGAAATCAACTTCTGTCACCTTAGTGATACATTTTGGGATAATACCTAAAGTTTAAAGCAGAAATTGGGGCACTTTTGAAATTTTCATTTTTGACCAAAATCGACAGGCCCGGGGCTTAGGGAATTCTCATATGCCACAAAACGGTTGAAGCTCCTGTTCAAAAATGATGCTCCAAAATCAACTTCTGTCACCTTAGTGATACATTTTGGGATAGTACCTAAAGTTTAAAGCAGAAATTGGGGCACTTTTGAAATTTTCATTTTTGACAAAAATCGACAAGTCCGGGGCTTAGGGAATTTCTCATATGCCACAAAACGGTTGAAGCTCCTGTTCAAAAATGATGCTCCGAAATCAACTTCTGTCACCTTAGTGATACATTTTGGGATAGTACCTAAAGTTTAAAGCAGAAATTGGGGCACTTTTGAAATTTTCATTTTTGACCAAAATCGACAGGTCCGGGGCTTAGGGAATTCTCATATGCCACAAAACGGTTGAAGCTCCTGTTCAAAAATGATGCTCCGAAATCAACTTCTGTCACCTTAGTGATACATTTTGGGATAGTACCTAAAGTTTAAAGCAGAAATTGGGGCACTTTTGAAATTTTCATTTTTGACCAAAATCGACAGGTCCGGGGCTTAGGGAATTTCTCATATTCCACAAAACGGTTGAAGCTCCTGTTCAAAAATGATGCTCCGAAATCAACTTCTGTCACCTTAGTGATACATTTTGGGATAGTACCTAAAGTTTAAAGCAGAAATTGGGGCACTTTTGAAATTTTAATTTTTGACCAAAATCGACCGGTCCGGGGCTTAGGGAATTTCTCATATTCCACAAAACGGTTGAAGCTCCTGTTCAAAAATGATGCTCCGAAATCAACTTCTGTCACCTTAGTGATACATTTTGGGATAGTACCTAAAGTTTAAAGCAGAAATTGGGGCACTTTTGAAATTTTCATTTTTGACCAAAATCGACAGGTCCGGGGCTTATGGAATTCTCATATGCCACAAAACGATTGAAGCTCCTGTTCAAAAATGATGCTCCGAAATCAACTTCTGTCACCTTAGTGATACATTTTGGGATAGTACCTAAAGTTTAAAGCAGAAATTGGGGCACTTTTGAAATTTTCATTTTTGACCAAAATCGACAGGTCCCGGGCTTATGGAATTCTCATATGCCACAAAACGGTTGAAGCTCCTGTTCAAAAATGATGCTCCAAAATCAACTTCTGTCACCTTAGTGATACATTTTGGGATAGTACCTAAAGTTTAAAGCAGAAATTGGGGCACTTTTGAAATTTTCATTTTTGACCAAAATCGACAAGTCCGGGGCTTAGGGAATTTCTCATATGCCACAAAACGGTTGAAGCTCCTGTTCAAAAATGATGCTAAGAAATCAACTTCTGTCACCTTAGTGATACATTTTGGGATAGTACCTAAAGTTTAAAGCAGAAATTGGGGCACTTTTGAAATTTTCATTTTTGACCAAAATCGACAGGTCCGGGGCTTATGGAATTCTCATATGCCACAAAACGGTTGAAGCTCCTGTTCAAAAATGATGCTCCGAAATCAACTTCTGTCACCTTAGTGATACATTTTGGGATAGTACCTAAAGTTTAAAGCAGAAATTGGGGCACTTTTGAAATTTTCATTTTTGACCAAAATCGACAGGTCCGGGGCTTATGGAATTCTCATATGCCACAAAACGATTGAAGCTCCTGTTCAAAAATGATGCTCCGAAATCAACTTCTGTCACCTTAGTGATACATTTTGGGATAGTACCTAAAGTTTAAAGCAGAAATTGGGGCACTTTTGAAATTTTCATTTTTGACCAAAATCGACAGGTCCCGGGCTTATGGAATTCTCATATGCCACAAAACGGTTGAAGATCCTGTTCAAAAATGATGCTCCAAAATCAACTTCTGTCACCTTAGTGATACATTTTGGGATAGTACCTAAAGTTTAAAGCAGAAATTGGGGCACTTTTGAAATTTTCATTTTTGACCAAAAATCGACAGGTCCGGGGATTAGGGAATTTCTCATATGCCACAAAACGGTTGAAGCAACTGTTCAAAAATGATGCTCCGAAATCAACTTCTGTCACCTTAGTGATACATTTTGGGATAGTACCTAAAGTTTAAAGCAGAAATTGGGGCACTTTTGAAATTTTCATTTTTGACCAAAATCGACAGGTCCGGGGCTTATGGAATTCTCATATGCCACAAAATGATTGAAGCTCCTGTTCAAAAACGATGCTCCGAAATCAACTTCTGTCACTTTAGTGATACATTTTGGGATAGTACCTAAAGTTTAAAGCAGAAATTGGGGCACTTTTGAAATTTTCATTTTTGACCAAAATCGACAGGTCCGGGGCTTAGGGAATTCTCATATGCCACAAAACGGTTGAAGCTCCTGTTCAAAAATGATGCTCCGAAATCAACTTCTGTCACCTTAGTGATACATTTTGGGATAGTACCTAAAGTTTAAAGCAGAAATTGGGGCACTTTTGAAATTTTCATTTTTGACCGAAATCGACAGGTCCGGGGCTTATGGAATTCTCATATGCCACAAAACGATTGAAGCTCCTGTTCAAAAATGATGCTCCGAAATCAACTTCTGTCACCTTAGTGATACATTTTGGGATAGTACCTAAAGTTTAAAGCAGAAATTGGGGCACTTTTGAAATTTTCATTTTTGACCAAAATCGACAGGTCCGGGGCTTAGGGAATTTCTCATATGCCACAAAACGGTTGAAGCAACTGTTCAAAAATGATGCTCCGAAATCAACTTCTGTCACCTTAGTGATACATTTTGGGATAATACCTAAAGTTTAAAGCAGAAATTGGGGCACTTTTGAAATTTTCATTTTTGACCAAAATCGACAGGCCCGGGGCTTAGGGAATTCTCATATGCCACAAAACGGTTGAAGCTCCTGTTCAAAAATGATGCTCCAAAATCAACTTCTGTCACCTTAGTGATACATTTTGGGATAGTACCTAAAGTTTAAAGCAGAAATTGGGGCACTTTTGAAATTTTCATTTTTGACAAAAATCGACAAGTCCGGGGCTTAGGGAATTTCTCATATGCCACAAAACGGTTGAAGCTCCTGTTCAAAAATGATGCTCCGAAATCAACTTCTGTCACCTTAGTGATACATTTTGGGATAGTACCTAAAGTTTAAAGCAGAAATTGGGGCACTTTTGAAATTTTCATTTTTGACCAAAATTGACAGGTCCGGGGCTTAGGGAATTCTCATATGCCACAAAACGGTTGAAGCTCCTGTTCAAAAATGATGCTCCGAAATCAACTTCTGTCACCTTAGTGATACATTTTGGGATAGTACCTAAAGTTTAAAGCAGAAATTGGGGCACTTTTGAAATTTTAATTTTTGACCAAAATCGACAGGTCCGGGGCTTAGGGAATTTCTCATATTCCACAAAACGGTTGAAGCTCCTGTTCAAAAATGATGCTCCGAAATCAACTTCTGTCACCTTAGTGATACATTTTGGGATAGTACCTAAAGTTTAAAGCAGAAATTGGGGCACTTTTGAAATTTTAATTTTTGACCAAAATCGACAGGTCCGGGGCTTAGGGAATTTCTCATATTCCACAAAACGGTTGAAGCTCCTGTTCAAAAATGATGCTCCGAAATCAACTTCTGTCACCTTAGTGATACATTTTGGGATAGTACCTAAAGTTTAAAGCAGAAATTGGGGCACTTTTGAAATTTTCATTTTTGACCAAAATCGACAGGTCCGGGGCTTATGGAATTCTCATATGCCACAAAACGATTGAAGCTCCTGTTCAAAAATGATGCTCCGAAATCAACTTCTGTCACCTTAGTGATACATTTTGGGATAGTACCTAAAGTTTAAAGCAGAAATTGGGGCACTTTTGAAATTTTCATTTTTGACCAAAATCGACAGGTCCCGGGCTTATGGAATTCTCATATGCCACAAAACGGTTGAAGCTCCTGTTCAAAAATGATGCTCCAAAATCAACTTCTGTCACCTTAGTGATACATTTTGGGATAGTACCTAAAGTTTAAAGCAGAAATTGGGGCACTTTTGAAATTTTCATTTTTGACCAAAAATCTACAGGTCCGGGGATTAGGGAATTTCTCATATGCCACAAAACGGTTGAAGCAACTGTTCAAAAATGATGCTCCGAAATCAACTTCTGTCACCTTAGTGATACATTTTGGGATAGTACCTAAAGTTTAAAGCAGAAATTGGGGCACTTTTGAAATTTTCATTTTTGACCAAAATCGACAGGTCCGGGGCTTATGGAATTCTCATATGCCACAAAATGATTGAAGCTCCTGTTCAAAAACGATGCTCCGAAATCAACTTCTGTCACTTTAGTGATACATTTTGGGATAGTACCTAAAGTTTAAAGCAGAAATTGGGGCACTTTTGAAATTTTCATTTTTGACAAAAATCGACAAGTCCGGGGCTTAGGGAATTTCTCATATGCCACAAAACGATTGAAGCTCCTGTTCAAAAATGATGCTCCGAAATCAATTTCTGTCACCTTAGTGATACATTTTGGGATAGTACCTAAAGTTTAAAGCAGAAATTGTGGCACTTTTGAAATTTTCATTTTTGACCAAAATCGACAGATCCGGGGCTTAGGGAATTTCTCATATGCCACAAAACGGTTGAAGCTCCTGTTCAAAAATGATGCTAAGAAATCAACTTCTGTCACCTTAGTGATACATTTTGGGATAGTACCTAAAGTTTAAAGCAGAAATTGGGGCACTTTTGAAATTTTCATTTTTGACCAAAATCGACAAGTCCGGGGCTTAGGGAATTTCTCATATGCCACAAAACGGTTGAAGCTCCTGTTCAAAAATGATGCTAAGAAATCAACTTCTGTCACCTTAGTGATACATTTTGGGATAGTACCTAAAGTTTAAAGCAGAAATTGGGGCACTTTTGAAATTTTCATTTTTGACCAAAATCGACAGGTCCGGGGCTTATGGAATTCTCATATGCCACAAAACGGTTGAAGCTCCTGTTCAAAAATGATGCTCCGAAATCAACTTCTGTCACCTTAGTGATACATTTTGGGATAGTACCTAAAGTTTAAAGCAGAAATTGGGGCACTTTTGAAATTTTCATTTTTGACCAAAATCGACAGGTCCGGGGCTTATGGAATTCTCATATGCCACAAAACGATTGAAGCTCCTGTTCAAAAATGATGCTCCGAAATCAACTTCTGTCACCTTAGTGATACATTTTGGGATAGTACCTAATGTTTAAAGCAGAAATTGGGGCACTTTTGAAATTTTCATTTTTGACCAAAATCGACAGGTCCCGGGCTTATGGAATTCTCATATGCCACAAAACGGTTGAAGCTCCTGTTCAAAAATGATGCTCCAAAATCAACTTCTGTCACCTTAGTGATACATTTTGGGATAGTACCTAAAGTTTAAAGCAGAAATTGGGGCACTTTTGAAATTTTCATTTTTGACCAAAAATCGACAGGTCCGGGGATTTGGGAATTTCTCATATGCCACAAAACGGTTGAAGCAACTGTTCAAAAATGATGCTCCGAAATCAACTTCTGTCACCTTAGTGATACATTTTGGGATAGTACCTAAAGTTTAAAGCAGAAATTGGGGCACTTTTGAAATTTTCATTTTTGACCAAAATCGACAGGTCCGGGGCTTATGGAATTCTCATATGCCACAAAATGATTGAAGCTCCTGTTCAAAAACGATGCTCCGAAATCAACTTCTGTCACTTTAGTGATACATTTTGGGATAGTACCTAAAGTTTAAAGCAGAAATTGGGGCACTTTTGAAATTTTCATTTTTGACCAAAATCGACAGGTCCGGGGCTTAGGGAATTCTCATATGCCACAAAACGGTTGAAGTTCCTGTTCAAAAATGATGCTCCGAAATCAACTTCTGTCACCTTAGTGATACATTTTGGGATAGTACCTAAAGTTTAAAGCAGAAATTGGGGCACTTTTGAAATTTTCATTTTTGACCGAAATCGACAGGTCCGGGGCTTATGGAATTCTCATATGCCACAAAACGATTGAAGCTCCTGTTCAAAAATGATGCTCCGAAATCAACTTCTGTCACCTTAGTGATACATTTTGGGATAGTACCTAAAGTTTAAAGCAGAAATTGGGGCACTTTTGAAATTTTCATTTTTGACCAAAATCGACAGGTCCGGGGCTTAGGGAATTTCTCATATGCCACAAAACGGTTGAAGCAACTGTTCAAAAATGATGCTCCGAAATCAACTTCTGTCACCTTAGTGATACATTTTGGGATAATACCTAAAGTTTAAAGCAGAAATTGGGGCACTTTTGAAATTTTCATTTTTGACCAAAATCGACAGGCCCGGGGCTTAGGGAATTCTCATATGCCACAAAACGGTTGAAGCTCCTGTTCAAAAATGATGCTCCAAAATCAACTTCTGTCACCTTAGTGATACATTTTGGGATAGTACCTAAAGTTTAAAGCAGAAATTGGGGCACTTTTGAAATTTTCATTTTTGACAAAAATCGACAAGTCCGGGGCTTAGGGAATTTCTCATATGCCACAAAACGGTTGAAGCTCCTGTTCAAAAATGATGCTCCGAAATCAACTTCTGTCACCTTAGTGATACATTTTGGGATAGTACCTAAAGTTTAAAGCAGAAATTGGGGCACTTTTGAAATTTTCATTTTTGACCAAAATCGACAGGTCCGGGGCTTAGGGAATTCTCATATGCCACAAAACGGTTGAAGCTCCTGTTCAAAAATGATGCTCCGAAATCAACTTCTGTCACCTTAGTGATACATTTTGGGATAGTACCTAAAGTTTAAAGCAGAAATTGGGGCACTTTTGAAATTTTCATTTTTGACCAAAATCGACAGGTCCGGGGCTTAGGGAATTTCTCATATTCCACAAAACGGTTGAAGCTCCTGTTCAAAAATGATGCTCCGAAATCAACTTCTGTCACCTTAGTGATACATTTTGGGATAGTACCTAAAGTTTAAAGCAGAAATTGGGGCACTTTTGAAATTTTAATTTTTGACCAAAATCGACCGGTCCGGGGCTTAGGGAATTTCTCATATTCCACAAAACGGTTGAAGCTCCTGTTCAAAAATGATGCTCCGAAATCAACTTCTGTCACCTTAGTGATACATTTTGGGATAGTACCTAAAGTTTAAAGCAGAAATTGGGGCACTTTTGAAATTTTCATTTTTGACCAAAATCGACAGGTCCGGGGCTTATGGAATTCTCATATGCCACAAAACGATTGAAGCTCCTGTTCAAAAATGATGCTCCGAAATCAACTTCTGTCACCTTAGTGATACATTTTGGGATAGTACCTAAAGTTTAAAGCAGAAATTGGGGCACTTTTGAAATTTTCATTTTTGACCAAAATCGACAGGTCCCGGGCTTATGGAATTCTCATATGCCACAAAACGGTTGAAGCTCCTGTTCAAAAATGATGCTCCAAAATCAACTTCTGTCACCTTAGTGATACATTTTGGGATAGTACCTAAAGTTTAAAGCAGAAATTGGGGCACTTTTGAAATTTTCATTTTTGACCAAAATCGACAAGTCCGGGGCTTAGGGAATTTCTCATATGCCACAAAACGGTTGAAGCTCCTGTTCAAAAATGATGCTAAGAAATCAACTTCTGTCACCTTAGTGATACATTTTGGGATAGTACCTAAAGTTTAAAGCAGAAATTGGGGCACTTTTGAAATTTTCATTTTTGACCAAAATCGACAGGTCCGGGGCTTATGGAATTCTCATATGCCACAAAACGGTTGAAGCTCCTGTTCAAAAATGATGCTCCGAAATCAACTTCTGTCACCTTAGTGATACATTTTGGGATAGTACCTAAAGTTTAAAGCAGAAATTGGGGCACTTTTGAAATTTTCATTTTTGACCAAAATCGACAGGTCCGGGGCTTATGGAATTCTCATATGCCACAAAACGATTGAAGCTCCTGTTCA
The DNA here is from genome assembly GCF_028390025.1 of Pseudophryne corroboree. Taxonomy (NCBI): domain Eukaryota; kingdom Metazoa; phylum Chordata; class Amphibia; order Anura; family Myobatrachidae; genus Pseudophryne; species Pseudophryne corroboree. The sequence goes on along the minus strand of NW_026967694.1, from coordinate 143,317 downwards.
AAAATGATGCTCCGAAATCAACTTCTGTCACCTTAGTGATACATTTTGGGATAGTACCTAAAGTTTAAAGCAGAAATTGGGGCACTTTTGAAATTTTCATTTTTGACCAAAATCGACAGGTCCCGGGCTTATGGAATTCTCATATGCCACAAAACGGTTGAAGATCCTGTTCAAAAATGATGCTCCAAAATCAACTTCTGTCACCTTAGTGATACATTTTGGGATAGTACCTAAAGTTTAAAGCAGAAATTGGGGCACTTTTGAAATTTTCATTTTTGACCAAAAATCGACAGGTCCGGGGATTAGGGAATTTCTCATATGCCACAAAACGGTTGAAGCAACTGTTCAAAAATGATGCTCCGAAATCAACTTCTGTCACCTTAGTGATACATTTTGGGATAGTACCTAAAGTTTAAAGCAGAAATTGGGGCACTTTTGAAATTTTCATTTTTGACCAAAATCGACAGGTCCGGGGCTTATGGAATTCTCATATGCCACAAAATGATTGAAGCTCCTGTTCAAAAACGATGCTCCGAAATCAACTTCTGTCACTTTAGTGATACATTTTGGGATAGTACCTAAAGTTTAAAGCAGAAATTGGGGCACTTTTGAAATTTTCATTTTTGACCAAAATCGACAGGTCCGGGGCTTAGGGAATTCTCATATGCCACAAAACGGTTGAAGCTCCTGTTCAAAAATGATGCTCCGAAATCAACTTCTGTCACCTTAGTGATACATTTTGGGATAGTACCTAAAGTTTAAAGCAGAAATTGGGGCACTTTTGAAATTTTCATTTTTGACCAAAATCGACAGGCCCGGGGCTTAGGGAATTCTCATATGCCACAAAACGGTTGAAGCTCCTGTTCAAAAATGATGCTCCAAAATCAACTTCTGTCACCTTAGTGATACATTTTGGGATAGTACCTAAAGTTTAAAGCAGAAATTGGGGCACTTTTGAAATTTTCATTTTTGACAAAAATCGACAAGTCCGGGGCTTAGGGAATTTCTCATATGCCACAAAACGGTTGAAGCTCCTGTTCAAAAATGATGCTCCGAAATCAACTTCTGTCACCTTAGTGATACATTTTGGGATAGTACCTAAAGTTTAAAGCAGAAATTGGGGCACTTTTGAAATTTTCATTTTTGACCAAAATTGACAGGTCCGGGGCTTAGGGAATTCTCATATGCCACAAAACGGTTGAAGCTCCTGTTCAAAAATGATGCTCCGAAATCAACTTCTGTCACCTTAGTGATACATTTTGGGATAGTACCTAAAGTTTAAAGCAGAAATTGGGGCACTTTTGAAATTTTAATTTTTGACCAAAATCGACAGGTCCGGGGCTTAGGGAATTTCTCATATTCCACAAAACGGTTGAAGCTCCTGTTCAAAAATGATGCTCCGAAATCAACTTCTGTCACCTTAGTGATACATTTTGGGATAGTACCTAAAGTTTAAAGCAGAAATTGGGGCACTTTTGAAATTTTAATTTTTGACCAAAATCGACAGGTCCGGGGCTTAGGGAATTTCTCATATTCCACAAAACGGTTGAAGCTCCTGTTCAAAAATGATGCTCCGAAATCAACTTCTGTCACCTTAGTGATACATTTTGGGATAGTACCTAAAGTTTAAAGCAGAAATTGGGGCACTTTTGAAATTTTCATTTTTGACCAAAATCGACAGGTCCGGGGCTTATGGAATTCTCATATGCCACAAAACGATTGAAGCTCCTGTTCAAAAATGATGCTCCGAAATCAACTTCTGTCACCTTAGTGATACATTTTGGGATAGTACCTAAAGTTTAAAGCAGAAATTGGGGCACTTTTGAAATTTTCATTTTTGACCAAAATCGACAGGTCCCGGGCTTATGGAATTCTCATATGCCACAAAACGGTTGAAGCTCCTGTTCAAAAATGATGCTCCAAAATCAACTTCTGTCACCTTAGTGATACATTTTGGGATAGTACCTAAAGTTTAAAGCAGAAATTGGGGCACTTTTGAAATTTTCATTTTTGACCAAAAATCTACAGGTCCGGGGATTAGGGAATTTCTCATATGCCACAAAACGGTTGAAGCAACTGTTCAAAAATGATGCTCCGAAATCAACTTCTGTCACCTTAGTGATACATTTTGGGATAGTACCTAAAGTTTAAAGCAGAAATTGGGGCACTTTTGAAATTTTCATTTTTGACCAAAATCGACAGGTCCGGGGCTTATGGAATTCTCATATGCCACAAAATGATTGAAGCTCCTGTTCAAAAACGATGCTCCGAAATCAACTTCTGTCACTTTAGTGATACATTTTGGGATAGTACCTAAAGTTTAAAGCAGAAATTGGGGCACTTTTGAAATTTTCATTTTTGACAAAAATCGACAAGTCCGGGGCTTAGGGAATTTCTCATATGCCACAAAACGGTTGAAGCTCCTGTTCAAAAATGATGCTCCGAAATCAACTTCTGTCACCTTAGTGATACATTTTGGGATAGTACCTAAAGTTTAAAGCAGAAATTGGGGCACTTTTGAAATTTTCATTTTTGACCAAAATCGACAGGTCCCGGGCTTATGGAATTCTCATATGCCACAAAACGGTTGAAGCTCCTGTTCAAAAATGATGCTCCAAAATCAACTTCTGTCACCTTAGTGATACATTTTGGGATAGTACCTAAAGTTTAAAGCAGAAATTGGGGCACTTTTGAAATTTTCATTTTTGACCAAAAATCTACAGGTCCGGGGATTAGGGAATTTCTCATATGCCACAAAACGGTTGAAGCAACTGTTCAAAAATGATGCTCCGAAATCAACTTCTGTCACCTTAGTGATACATTTTGGGATAGTACCTAAAGTTTAAAGCAGAAATTGGGGCACTTTTGAAATTTTCATTTTTGACCAAAATCGACAGGTCCGGGGCTTATGGAATTCTCATATGCCACAAAATGATTGAAGCTCCTGTTCAAAAACGATGCTCCGAAATCAACTTCTGTCACTTTAGTGATACATTTTGGGATAGTACCTAAAGTTTAAAGCAGAAATTGGGGCACTTTTGAAATTTTCATTTTTGACCAAAATCGACAGGTCCGGGGCTTAGGGAATTCTCATATGCCACAAAACGGTTGAAGCTCCTGTTCAAAAATGATGCTCCGAAATCAACTTCTGTCACCTTAGTGATACATTTTGGGATAGTACCTAAAGTTTAAAGCAGAAATTGGGGCACTTTTGAAATTTTCATTTTTGACCGAAATCGACAGGTCCGGGGCTTATGGAATTCTCATATGCCACAAAACGATTGAAGCTCCTGTTCAAAAATGATGCTCCGAAATCAACTTCTGTCACCTTAGTGATACATTTTGGGATAGTACCTAAAGTTTAAAGCAGAAATTGGGGCACTTTTGAAATTTTCATTTTTGACCAAAATCGACAGGTCCGGGGCTTAGGGAATTTCTCATATGCCACAAAACGGTTGAAGCAACTGTTCAAAAATGATGCTCCGAAATCAACTTCTGTCACCTTAGTGATACATTTTGGGATAATACCTAAAGTTTAAAGCAGAAATTGGGGCACTTTTGAAATTTTCATTTTTGACCAAAATCGACAGGCCCGGGGCTTAGGGAATTCTCATATGCAACAAAACGGTTGAAGCTCCTGTTCAAAAATGATGCTCCAAAATCAACTTCTGTCACCTTAGTAATACATTTTGGGATAGTACCTAAAGTTTAAAGCAGAAATTGGGGCACTTTTGAAATTTTCATTTTTGACAAAAATCGACAAGTCCGGGGCTTAGGGAATTTCTCATATGCCACAAAACGGTTGAAGCTCCTGTTCAAAAATGATGCTCCGAAATCAACTTCTGTCACCTTAGTGATACATTTTGGGATAGTACCTAAAGTTTAAAGCAGAAATTGGGGCACTTTTGAAATTTTCATTTTTGACCAAAATCGACAGGTCCGGGGCTTATGGAATTCTCATATGCCACAAAACGGTTGAAGCTCCTGTTCAAAAATGATGCTCCGAAATCAACTTCTGTCACCTTAGTGATACATTTTGGGATAGTACCTAAAGTTTAAAGCAGAAATTGGGGCACTTTGGAAATTTTCATTTTTGACCAAAATCGACAGGTCCGGGGCTTAGGGAATTCTCATATGCCACAAAACGGTTGAAGCTCCTGTTCAAAAATGATGCTCCGAAATCAACTTCTGTCACCTTAGTGATACATTTTGGGATAGTACCTAAAGTTTAAAGCAGGAATTGGGGCACTTTTGAAATTTTCATTTTTGACCAAAATCGACAGGTCCGGGGCTTAGGGAATTTCTCATATGCCACAAAACGGTTGAAGCAACTGTTCAAAAATGATGCTCCGAAATCAACTTCTGTCACCTTAGTGATACATTTTGGGATAATACCTAAAGTTTAAAGCAGAAATTGGGGCACTTTTGAAATTTTCATTTTTGACCAAAATCGACAGGCCCGGGGCTTAGGGAATTCTCATATGCCACAAAACGGTTGAAGCTCCTGTTCAAAAATGATGCTCCAAAATCAACTTCTGTCACCTTAGTGATACATTTTGGGATAGTACCTAAAGTTTAAAGCAGAAATTGGGGCACTTTTGAAATTTTCATTTTTGACAAAAATCGACAAGTCCGGGGCTTAGGGAATTTCTCATATGCCACAAAACGGTTGAAGCTCCTGTTCAAAAATGATGCTTCGAAATCAACTTCTGTCACCTTAGTGATACATTTTGGGATAGTACCTAAAGTTTAAAGCAGAAATTGGGGCACTTTTGAAATTTTCATTTTTGACCAAAATCAACAGGTCCGTGGCTTATGGAATTCTCATATGCCACAAAACGGTTGAAGCTCCTGTTCAAAAATGATGCTCCGAAATCAACTTCTGTCACCTTAGTGATACATTTTGGGATAGTACCTAAAGTTTAAAGCAGAAATTGGGGCACTTTGGAAATTTTCATTTTTGACCAAAATCGACAGGTCCGGGGCTTAGGGAATTCTCATATGCCACAAAACGGTTGAAGCTCCTGTTCAAAAATGATGCTCCGAAATCAACTTCTGTCACCTTAGTGATACATTTTGGGATAGTACCTAAAGTTTAAAGCAGAAATTGGGGCACTTTTGAAATTTTAATTTTTGACCAAAATCGACAGGTCCGGGGCTTAGGGAATTTCTCATATTCCACAAAACGGTTGAAGCTCCTGTTCAAAAATGATGCTCCGAAATCAACTTCTGTCACCTTAGTGATACATTTTGGGATTATACCTAAAGTTTAAAGCAGAAATTGGGGCACTTTTGAAATTTTAATTTTTGACCAAAATCGACAGGTCCGGGGCTTAGGGAATTTCTCATATGCCACAAAACGGTTTAAGCTCCTGTTCAAAAATGATGCTCCGAAATAAACTTCTGTCACCTTAGTGATACATTTTGGGATAATACCTAAAGTTTAAAGCAGAAATTGGGGCACTTCTGAAATTTTCATTTTTGACCAAAATCGACAGGTCCGGGGCTTAGGGAATTCTCATATGCCACAAAACGGTTGAAGCTCCTGTTCAAAAATGATGCTCCAAAATCAACTTCTGTCACCTTAGTGATACATTTTGGGATAGTACCTAAAGTTTAAAGCAGAAATTGGGGCACTTTTGAAATTTTCATTTTTGACAAAAATCGACAAGTCAGGGGCTTAGGGAATTTCTCATATGCCACAAAACGGTTGAAGCTCCTGTTCAAAAATGATGCTCCGGAATACACTTCTGTCACCTTAGTGATACATTTTGGGATAGTACCTAAAGTTTAAAGCAGAAATTGGGGCACTTTTGAAATTTTCATTTTTGACCAAAATCGACAGGTCCGGGGCTTATGGAATTCTCATATGCCACAAAACGGTTGAAGCTCCTGTTCAAAAATGATGCTCCGAAATCAACTTCTGTCACCTTAGTGATACATTTTGGGATAGTACCTAAAGTTTAAAGCAGAAATTGGGGCACTTTTGAAATTTTCATTTTTGACCAAAATCGACAGGTCCGGGGCTTATGGAATTCTCATATGCCACAAAACGATTGAAGCTCCTGTTCAAAAATGATGCTCCGAAATCAACTTCTGTCACCTTAGTGATACATTTTGGGATAGTACCTAAAGTTTAAAGCAGAAATTGGGGCACTTTTGAAATTTTCATTTTTGACCAAAATCGACAGGTCCGGGGCTTATGGAATTCTCATATGCCACAAAACGGTTGAAGCTCCTGTTCAAAAATGATGCTCCAATATCAACTTCTGTCACCTTAGTGATACATTTTGGGATAGTACCTAAAGTTTAAAGCAGAAATTGGGGCACTTTTGAAATTTTCATTTTTGACCAAAAATCGACAGGTCCGGGGATTAGGGAATTTCTCATATGCCACAAAACGGTTGAAGCAACTGTTCAAAAATGATGCTCCGAAATCAACTTCTGTCACCTTAGTGATACATTTTGGGATAGTACCTAAAGTTTAAAGCAGAAATTGGGGCACTTTTGATATTTTCATTTTTGACCAAAATCGACAGGTCCGGGGCTTAGGGAATTTCTCATATGCCACAAAACGGTTGAAGCTCCTGTTCAAAAATGATGCTCCGAAATCAACTTCTGTCACCTTAGTGATACATTTTGGGATAGTACCTAAAGTTTAAAGCAGAAATTGGGGCACTTTTGAAATTTTCATTTTTGACCAAAATCGACAGGTCCCGGGCTTATGGAATTCTCATATGCCACAAAACGGTTGAAGCTCCTGTTCAAAAATGATGCTCCAAAATCAACTTCTGTCACCTTAGTGATACATTTTGGGATAGTACCTAAAGTTTAAAGCAGAAATTGGGGCACTTTTGAAATTTTCATTTTTGACCAAAAATCGACAGGTCCGGGGCTTAGGGAATTCTCATATGCCACAAAACGGTTGAAGCTCCTGTTCAAAAATGATGCTCCGAAATCAACTTCTGTCACCTTAGTGATACATTTTGGGATAGTACCTAAAGTTTAAAGCAGAAATTGGGGCACTTTTGAAATTTTCATTTTTGACCAAAATCGACAGGTCCGGGGCTTATGGAATTCTCATATGCCACAAAACGATTGAAGCTCCTGTTCAAAAATGATGCTCCGAAATCAACTTCTGTCACCTTAGTGATACATTTTGGGATAGTACCTAAAGTTTAAAGCAGAAATTGGGGCACTTTTGAAATTTTCATTTTTGACCAAAATCGACAGGTCCGGGGCTTATGGAATTCTCATATGCCACAAAACGGTTGAAGCTCCTGTTCAAAAATGATGCTCCAATATCAACTTCTGTCACCTTAGTGATACATTTTGGGATAGTACCTAAAGTTTAAAGCAGAAATTGGGGCACTTTTGAAATTTTCATTTTTGACCAAAAATCGACAGGTCCGGGGATTAGGGAATTTCTCATATGCCACAAAACGGTTGAAGCAACTGTTCAAAAATGATGCTCCGAAATCAACTTCTGTCACCTTAGTGATACATTTTGGGATAGTACCTAAAGTTTAAAGCAGAAATTGGGGCACTTTTGAAATTTTCATTTTTGACCAAAATCGACAGGTCCGGGGCTTAGGGAATTTCTCATATGCCACAAAACGGTTGAAGCTCCTGTTCAAAAATGATGCTCCGAAATCAACTTCTGTCACCTTAGTGATACATTTTGGGATAGTACCTAAAGTTTAAAGCAGAAATTGGGGCACTTTTGAAATGTTCATTTTTGACCAAAATCGACAGGTCCCGGGCTTATGGAATTCTCATATGCCACAAAACGGTTGAAGCTCCTGTTCAAAAATGATGCTCCAAAATCAACTTCTGTCACCTTAGTGATACATTTTGGGATAGTACCTAAAGTTTAAAGCAGAAATTGGGGCACTTTTGAAATTTTCATTTTTGACCAAAAATCGACAGGTCCGGGGATTAGGGAATTTCTCATATGCCACAAAACGGTTGAAGCAACTGTTCAAAAATGATGCTCCGAAATCAACTTCTGTCACCTTAGTGATACATTTTGGGATAGTACCTAAAGTTTAAAGCAGAAATTGGGGCACTTTTGAAATTTTCATTTTTGACCAAAATCGACAGGTCCGGGGCTTATGGAATTCTCATATGCCACAAAATGATTGAAGCTCCTGTTCAAAAACGATGCTCCGAAATCAACTTCTGTCACTTTAGTGATACATTTTGGGATAGTACCTAAAGTTTAAAGCAGAAATTGGGGCACTTTTGAAATTTTCATTTTTGACCAAAATCGACAGGTCCGGGGCTTAGGGAATTCTCATATGCCACAAAACGGTTGAAGCTCCTGTTCAAAAATGATGCTCCGAAATCAACTTCTGTCACCTTAGTGATACATTTTGGGATAGTACCTAAAGTTTAAAGCAGAAATTGGGGCACTTTTGAAATTTTCATTTTTGACCAAAATCGACAGGTCCGGGGCTTAGGGAATTTCTCATATGCCACAAAACGGTTGAAGCTCCTGTTCAAAAATGATGCTCCGAAATCAACTTCTGTCACCTTAGTGATACATTTTGGGATAGTACCTAAAGTTTAAAGCAGAAATTGGGGCACTTTTGAAATTTTCATTTTTGACCAAAATCGACAGGTCCCGGGCTTATGGAATTCTCATATGCCACAAAACGGTTGAAGCTCCTGTTCAAAAATGATGCTCCAAAATCAACTTCTGTCACCTTAGTGATACATTTTGGGATAGTACCTAAAGTTTAAAGCAGAAATTGGGGCACTTTTGAAATTTTCATTTTTGACCAAAAATCGACAGGTCCGGGGATTAGGGAATTTCTCATATGCCACAAAACGGTTGAAGCAACTGTTCAAAAATGATGCTCCGAAATCAACTTCTGTCACCTTAGTGATACATTTTGGGATAGTACCTAAAGTTTAAAGCAGAAATTGGGGCACTTTTGAAATTTTCATTTTTGACCAAAATCGACAGGTCCGGGGCTTATGGAATTCTCATATGCCACAAAACGATTGAAGCTCCTGTTCAAAAATGATGCTCCGAAATCAACTTCTGTCACCTTAGTGATACATTTTGGGATAGTACCTAAAGTTTAAAGCAGAAATTGGGGCACTTTTGAAATTTTCATTTTTGACCAAAATCGACAGGTCCGGGGATTAGGGAATTTCTCATATGCCACAAAACGGTTGAAGCAACTGTTCAAAAATGATGCTCCGAAATCAACTTCTGTCACTTTAGTGATACATTTTGGGATAGTACCTAAAGTTTAAAGCAGAAATTGGGGCACTTTTGAAATTTTCATTTTTGACCAAAATCGACAGGTCCGGGGCTTAGGGAATTCTCATATGCCACAAAACGGTTGAAGCTCCTGTTCAAAAATGATGCTCCGAAATCAACTTCTGTCACCTTAGTGATACATTTTGGGATAGTACCTAAAGTTTAAAGCAGAAATTGGGGCACTTTTGAAATTTTCATTTTTGACCAAAATCGACAGGTCCGGGGCTTAGGGAATTTCTCATATGCCACAAAACGGTTGAAGCTCCTGTTCAAAAATGATGCTCCGAAATCAACTTCTGTCACCTTAGTGATACATTTTGGGATAGTACCTAAAGTTTAAAGCAGAAATTGGGGCACTTTTGAAATTTTCATTTTTGACCAAAATCGACAGGTCCCGGGCTTATGGAATTCTCATATGCCACAAAACGGTTGAAGCTCCTGTTCAAAAATGATGCTCCAAAATCAACTTCTGTCACCTTAGTGATACATTTTGGGATAGTACCTAAAGTTTAAAGCAGAAATTGGGGCACTTTTGAAATTTTCATTTTTGACCAAAAATCGACAGGTCCGGGGATTAGGGAATTTCTCATATGCCACAAAACGGTTGAAGCAACTGTTCAAAAATGATGCTCCGAAATCAACTTCTGTCACCTTAGTGATACATTTTGGGATAGTACCTAAAGTTTAAAGGAGAAATTGGGGCACTTTTGAAATTTTCATTTTTGACCAAAATCGACAGGTCCGGGGCTTATGGAATTCTCATATGCCACAAAATGATTGAAGCTCCTGTTCAAAAACGATGCTCCGAAATCAACTTCTGTCACTTTAGTGATACATTTTGGGATAGTACCTAAAGTTTAAAGCAGAAATTGGGGCACTTTTGAAATTTTCATTTTTGACCAAAATCGACAGGTCCGGGGCTTAGGGAATTCTCATATGCCACAAAACGGTTGAAGCTCCTGTTCAAAAATGATGCTCCGAAATCAACTTCTGTCACCTTAGTGATACATTTTGGGATAGTACCTAAAGTTTAAAGCAGAAATTGGGGCACTTTTGAAATTTTCATTTTTGACCAAAATCGACAGGTCCCGGGCTTATGGAATTCTCATATGCCACAAAACGGTTGAAGCTCCTGTTCAAAAATGATGCTCCAAAATCAACTTCTGTCACCTTAGTGATACATTTTGGGATAGTACCTAAAGTTTAAAGCAGAAATTGGGGCACTTTTGAAATTTTCATTTTTGACCAAAAATCGACAGGTCCGGGGATTAGGGAATTTCTCATATGCCACAAAACGGTTGAAGCAACTGTTCAAAAATGATGCTCCGAAATCAACTTCTGTCACCTTAGTGATACATTTTGGGATAGTACCTAAAGTTTAAAGCAGAAATTGGGGCACTTTTGAAATTTTCATTTTTGACCAAAATCGACAGGTCCGGGGCTTATGGAATTCTCATATGCCACAAAATGATTGAAGCTCCTGTTCAAAAACGATGCTCCGAAATCAACTTCTGTCACTTTAGTGATACATTTTGGGATAGTACCTAAAGTTTAAAGCAGAAATTGGGGCACTTTTGAAATTTTCATTTTTGACCAAAATCGACAGGTCCGGGGCTTAGGGAATTCTCATATGCCACAAAACGGTTGAAGCTCCTGTTCAAAAATGATGCTCCGAAATCAACTTCTGTCACCTTAGTGATACATTTTGGGATAGTACCTAAAGTTTAAAGCAGAAATTGGGGCACTTTTGAAATTTTCATTTTTGACCAAAATCGACAGGTCCGGGGCTTAGGGAATTTCTCATATGCCACAAAACGGTTGAAGCTCCTGTTCAAAAATGATGCTCCGAAATCAACTTCTGTCACCTTAGTGATACATTTTGGGATAGTACCTAAAGTTTAAAGCAGAAATTGGGGCACTTTTGAAATTTTCATTTTTGACCAAAATCGACAGGTCCCGGGCTTATGGAATTCTCATATGCCACAAAACGGTTGAAGCTCCTGTTCAAAAATGATGCTCCAAAATCAACTTCTGTCACCTTAGTGATACATTTTGGGATAGTACCTAAAGTTTAAAGCAGAAATTGGGGCACTTTTGAAATTTTCATTTTTGACCAAAAATCGACAGGTCCGGGGATTAGGGAATTTCTCATATGCCACAAAACGGTTGAAGCAACTGTTCAAAAATGATGCTCCGAAATCAACTTCTGTCACCTTAGTGATACATTTTGGGATAGTACCTAAAGTTTAAAGGAGAAATTGGGGCACTTTTGAAATTTTCATTTTTGACCAAAATCGACAGGTCCGGGGCTTATGGAATTCTCATATGCCACAAAATGATTGAAGCTCCTGTTCAAAAACGATGCTCCGAAATCAACTTCTGTCACTTTAGTGATACATTTTGGGATAGTACCTAAAGTTTAAAGCAGAAATTGGGGCACTTTTGAAATTTTCATTTTTGACCAAAATCGACAGGTCCGGGGCTTAGGGAATTCTCATATGCCACAAAACGGTTGAAGCTCCTGTTCAAAAATGATGCTCCGAAATCAACTTCTGTCACCTTAGTGATACATTTTGGGATAGTACCTAAAGTTTAAAGCAGAAATTGGGGCACTTTTGAAATTTTCATTTTTGACCGAAATCGACAGGTCCGGGGCTTATGGAATTCTCATATGCCACAAAACGATTGAAGCTCCTGTTCAAAAATGATGCTCCGAAATCAACTTCTGTCACCTTAGTGATACATTTTGGGATAGTACCTAAAGTTTAAAGCAGAAATTGGGGCACTTTTGAAATTTTCATTTTTGACCAAAATCGACAGGCCCGGGGCTTAGGGAATTCTCATATGCCACAAAACGGTTGAAGCTCCTGTTCAAAAATGATGCTCCAAAATCAACTTCTGTCACCTTAGTGATACATTTTGGGATAGTACCTAAAGTTTAAAGCAGAAATTGGGGCACTTTTGAAATTTTAATTTTTGACCAAAATCGACAGGTCCGGGGCTTAGGGAATTTCTCATATTCCACAAAACGGTTGAAGCTCCTGTTCAAAAATGATGCTCCGAAATCAACTTCTGTCACCTTAGTGATACATTTTGGGATAGTACCTAAAGTTTAAAGCAGAAATTGGGGCACTTTTGAAATTTTCATTTTTGACCAAAATCGACAGGTCCCGGGCTTATGGAATTCTCATATGCCACAAAACGGTTGAAGCTCCTGTTCAAAAATGATGCTCCAAAATCAACTTCTGTCACCTTAGTGATACATTTTGGGATAGTACCTAAAGTTTAAAGCAGAAATTGGGGCACTTTTGAAATTTTCATTTTTGACCAAAAATCGACAGGTCCGGGGATTAGGGAATTTCTCATATGCCACAAAACGGTTGAAGCAACTGTTCAAAAATGATGCTCCGAAATCAACTTCTGTCACCTTAGTGATAAATTTTGGGATAGTACCTAAAGTTTAAAGCAGAAATTGGGGCACTTTTGAAATTTTCATTTTTGACCAAAATCGACAGGTCCGGGGCTTATGGAATTCTCATATGCCACAAAATGATTGAAGCTCCTGTTCAAAAACGATGCTCCGAAATCAACTTCTGTCACCTTAGTGATACATTTTGGGATAGTACCTAAAGTTTAAAGCAGAAATTGGGGCACTTTTGAAATTTTCATTTTTGACCAAAATCGACAGGTCCGGGGCTTATGGAATTCTCATATGCCACAAAACGGTTGAAGCTCCTGTTCAAAAATGATGCTCCGAAATCAACTTCTGTCACCTTAGTGATACATTTTGGGATAGTACCTAAAGTTTAAAGCAGAAATTGGGGCACTTTTGAAATTTTCATTTTTGACCAAAAATCGACAGGTCCGGGGATTAGGGAATTTCTCATATGCCACAAAACGGTTGAAGCAACTGTTCAAAAATGATGCTCCGAAATCAACTTCTGTCACCTTAGTGATACATTTTGGGATAGTACCTAAAGTTTAAAGCAGAAATTGGGGCACTTTTGAAATTTTCATTTTTGACCAAAATCGACAGGTCCGGGGCTTATGGAATTCTCATATGCCACAAAATGATTGAAGCTCCTGTTCAAAAACGATGCTCCGAAATCAACTTCTGTCACTTTAGTGATACATTTTGGGATAGTACCTAAAGTTTAAAGCAGAAATTGGGGCACTTTTGAAATTTTCATTTTTGACCAAAATCGACAGGTCCGGGGCTTAGGGAATTCTCATATGCCACAAAACGGTTGAAGCTCCTGTTCAAAAATGATGCTCCGAAATCAACTTCTGTCACCTTAGTGATACATTTTGGGATAGTACCTAAAGTTTAAAGCAGAAATTGGGGCACTTTTGAAATTTTCATTTTTGACCAAAATCGACAGGTCCGGGGCTTAGGGAATTTCTCATATGCCACAAAACGGTTGAAGCTCCTGTTCAAAAATGATGCTCCGAAATCAACTTCTGTCACCTTAGTGATACATTTTGGGATAGTACCTAAAGTTTAAAGCAGAAATTGGGGCACTTTTGAAATTTTCATTTTTGACCAAAATCGACAGGTCCCGGGCTTATGGAATTCTCATATGCCACAAAACGGTTGAAGCTCCTGTTCAAAAATGATGCTCCAAAATCAACTTCTGTCACCTTAGTGATACATTTTGGGATAGTACCTAAAGTTTAAAGCAGAAATTGGGGCACTTTTGAAATTTTCATTTTTGACCAAAAATCGACAGGTCCGGGGATTAGGGAATTTCTCATATGCCACAAAACGGTTGAAGCAACTGTTCAAAAATGATGCTCCGAAATCAACTTCTGTCACCTTAGTGATACATTTTGGGATAGTACCTAAAGTTTAAAGGAGAAATTGGGGCACTTTTGAAATTTTCATTTTTGACCAAAATCGACAGGTCCGGGGCTTATGGAATTCTCATATGCCACAAAATGATTGAAGCTCCTGTTCAAAAACGATGCTCCGAAATCAACTTCTGTCACTTTAGTGATACATTTTGGGATAGTACCTAAAGTTTAAAGCAGAAATTGGGGCACTTTTGAAATTTTCATTTTTGACCAAAATCGACAGGTCCGGGGCTTAGGGAATTCTCATATGCCACAAAACGGTTGAAGCTCCTGTTCAAAAATGATGCTCCGAAATCAACTTCTGTCACCTTAGTGATACATTTTGGGATAGTACCTAAAGTTTAAAGCAGAAATTGGGGCACTTTTGAAATTTTCATTTTTGACCAAAATCGACAGGTCCCGGGCTTATGGAATTCTCATATGCCACAAAACGGTTGAAGCTCCTGTTCAAAAATGATGCTCCAAAATCAACTTCTGTCACCTTAGTGATACATTTTGGGATAGTACCTAAAGTTTAAAGCAGAAATTGGGGCACTTTTGAAATTTTCATTTTTGACCAAAAATCGACAGGTCCGGGGATTAGGGAATTTCTCATATGCCACAAAACGGTTGAAGCAACTGTTCAAAAATGATGCTCCGAAATCAACTTCTGTCACCTTAGTGATACATTTTGGGATAGTACCTAAAGTTTAAAGCAGAAATTGGGGCACTTTTGAAATTTTCATTTTTGACCAAAATCGACAGGTCCGGGGCTTATGGAATTCTCATATGCCACAAAATGATTGAAGCTCCTGTTCAAAAACGATGCTCCGAAATCAACTTCTGTCACTTTAGTGATACATTTTGGGATAGTACCTAAAGTTTAAAGCAGAAATTGGGGCACTTTTGAAATTTTCATTTTTGACCAAAATCGACAGGTCCGGGGCTTAGGGAATTCTCATATGCCACAAAACGGTTGAAGCTCCTGTTCAAAAATGATGCTCCGAAATCAACTTCTGTCACCTTAGTGATACATTTTGGGATAGTACCTAAAGTTTAAAGCAGAAATTGGGGCACTTTTGAAATTTTCATTTTTGACCAAAATCGACAGGTCCGGGGCTTAGGGAATTTCTCATATGCCACAAAACGGTTGAAGCTCCTGTTCAAAAATGATGCTCCGAAATCAACTTCTGTCACCTTAGTGATACATTTTGGGATAGTACCTAAAGTTTAAAGCAGAAATTGGGGCACTTTTGAAATTTTCATTTTTGACCAAAATCGACAGGTCCCGGGCTTATGGAATTCTCATATGCCACAAAACGGTTGAAGCTCCTGTTCAAAAATGATGCTCCAAAATCAACTTCTGTCACCTTAGTGATACATTTTGGGATA
Source organism: Pseudophryne corroboree (assembly GCF_028390025.1). NCBI lineage: Eukaryota > Metazoa > Chordata > Amphibia > Anura > Myobatrachidae > Pseudophryne > Pseudophryne corroboree. The sequence goes on along the minus strand of NW_026967694.1, from coordinate 127,818 downwards.
GTACCTAAAGTTTAAAGCAGAAATTGGGGCACTTTTGAAATTTTCATTTTTGACCAAAAATCGACAGGTCCGGGGATTAGGGAATTTCTCATATGCCACAAAACGGTTGAAGCAACTGTTCAAAAATGATGCTCCGAAATCAACTTCTGTCACCTTAGTGATACATTTTGGGATAGTACCTAAAGTTTAAAGGAGAAATTGGGGCACTTTTGAAATTTTCATTTTTGACCAAAATCGACAGGTCCGGGGCTTATGGAATTCTCATATGCCACAAAATGATTGAAGCTCCTGTTCAAAAACGATGCTCCGAAATCAACTTCTGTCACTTTAGTGATACATTTTGGGATAGTACCTAAAGTTTAAAGCAGAAATTGGGGCACTTTTGAAATTTTCATTTTTGACCAAAATCGACAGGTCCGGGGCTTAGGGAATTCTCATATGCCACAAAACGGTTGAAGCTCCTGTTCAAAAATGATGCTCCGAAATCAACTTCTGTCACCTTAGTGATACATTTTGGGATAGTACCTAAAGTTTAAAGCAGAAATTGGGGCACTTTTGAAATTTTCATTTTGACCGAAATCGACAGGTCCGGGGCTTATGGAATTCTCATATGCCACAAAACGATTGAAGCTCCTGTTCAAAAATGATGCTCCGAAATCAACTTCTGTCACCTTAGTGATACATTTTGGGATAGTACCTAAAGTTTAAAGCAGAAATTGGGGCACTTTTGAAATTTTCATTTTTGACCAAAATCGACAGGCCCGGGGCTTAGGGAATTCTCATATGCCACAAAACGGTTGAAGCTCCTGTTCAAAAATGATGCTCCAAAATCAACTTCTGTCACCTTAGTGATACATTTTGGGATAGTACCTAAAGTTTAAAGCAGAAATTGGGGCACTTTTGAAATTTTAATTTTTGACCAAAATCGACAGGTCCGGGGCTTAGGGAATTTCTCATATTCCACAAAACGGTTGAAGCTCCTGTTCAAAAATGATGCTCCGAAATCAACTTCTGTCACCTTAGTGATACATTTTGGGATAGTACCTAAAGTTTAAAGCAGAAATTGGGGCACTTTTGAAATTTTCATTTTTGACCAAAATCGACAGGTCCCGGGCTTATGGAATTCTCATATGCCACAAAACGGTTGAAGCTCCTGTTCAAAATGATGCTCCAAAATCAACTTCTGTCACCTTAGTGATACATTTTGGGATAGTACCTAAAGTTTAAAGCAGAAATTGGGGCACTTTTGAAATTTTCATTTTTGACCAAAAATCGACAGGTCCGGGGATTAGGGAATTTCTCATATGCCACAAAACGGTTGAAGCAACTGTTCAAAAATGATGCTCCGAAATCAACTTCTGTCACCTTAGTGATAAATTTTGGGATAGTACCTAAAGTTTAAAGCAGAAATTGGGGCACTTTTGAAATTTTCATTTTTGACCAAAATCGACAGGTCCGGGGCTTATGGAATTCTCATATGCCACAAAATGATTGAAGCTCCTGTTCAAAAACGATGCTCCGAAATCAACTTCTGTCACCTTAGTGATACATTTTGGGATAGTACCTAAAGTTTAAAGCAGAAATTGGGGCACTTTTGAAATTTTCATTTTTGACCAAAATCGACAGGTCCGGGGCTTATGGAATTCTCATATGCCACAAAACGGTTGAAGCTCCTGTTCAAAAATGATGCTCCGAAATCAACTTCTGTCACCTTAGTGATACATTTTGGGATAGTACCTAAAGTTTAAAGCAGAAATTGGGGCACTTTTGAAATTTTCATTTTTGACCGAAATCGACAGGTCCGGGGCTTATGGAATTCTCATATGCCACAAAACGATTGAAGCTCCTGTTCAAAAATGATGCTCCGAAATCAACTTCTGTCACCTTAGTGATACATTTTGGGATAGTACCTAAAGTTTAAAGCAGAAATTGGGGCACTTTTGAAATTTTCATTTTTGACCAAAATCGACAGGTCTGGGGCTTAGGGAATTTCTCATATGCCACAAAACGGTTGAAGCAACTGTTCAAAAATGATGCTCCGAAATCAACTTCTGTCACCTTAGTGATACATTTTGGGATAGTACCTAAAGTTTAAAGCAGAAATTGGGGCACTTTGAAATTTTCATTTTTGACCAAAATCGACAGGTCCGGGGCTTAGGGAATTCTCATATGCCACAAAACGGTTGAAGCTCCTGTTCAAAAATGATGCTCCGAAATCAACTTCTGTCACCTTAGTGATACATTTTGGGATAGTACCTAAAGTTTAAAGCAGAAATTGGGGCACTTTTGAAATTTTCATTTTTGACCAAAATCGACAGGTCCCGGGCTTATGGAATTCTCATATGCCACAAAACGGTTGAAGCTCCTGTTCAAAAATGATGCTCCAAAATCAACTTCTGTCACCTTAGTGATACATTTTGGGATAGTACCTAAAGTTTAAAGCAGAAATTGGGGCACTTTTGAAATTTTCATTTTTGACCAAAAATCTACAGGTCTGGGGATTAGGGAATTTCTCATATGCCACAAAACGGTTGAAGCAACTGTTCAAAAATGATGCTCCGAAATCAACTTCTGTCACCTTAGTGATACATTTTGGGATAGTACCTAAAGTTTAAAGCAGAAATTGGGGCACTTTTGAAATTTTCATTTTTGACCAAAATCGACAGGTCCGGGGCTTATGGAATTCTCATATGCCACAAAATGATTGAAGCTCCTGTTCAAAAACGATGCTCCGAAATCAACTTCTGTCACTTTAGTGATACATTTTGGGATAGTACCTAAAGTTTAAAGCAGAAATTGGGGCACTTTTGAAATTTTCATTTTTGACCAAAATCGACAGGTCCGGGGCTTAGGGAATTCTCATATGCCACAAAACGGTTGAAGCTCCTGTTCAAAAATGATGCTCCGAAATCAACTTCTGTCACCTTAGTGATACATTTTGGGATAGTACCTAAAGTTTAAAGCAGAAATTGGGGCACTTTTGAAATTTTCATTTTTGACCGAAATCGACAGGTCCGGGGCTTATGGAATTCTCATATGCCACAAAACGATTGAAGCTCCTGTTCAAAAATGATGCTCCGAAATCAACTTCTGTCACCTTAGTGATACATTTTGGGATAGTACCTAAAGTTTAAAGCAGAAATTGGGGCACTTTTGAAATTTTCATTTTTGACCAAAATCGACAGGCCCGGGGCTTAGGGAATTCTCATATGCAACAAAACGGTTGAAGCTCCTGTTCAAAAATGATGCTCCAAAATCAACTTCTGTCACCTTAGTGATACATTTTGGGATAGTACCTAAAGTTTAAAGCAGAAATTGGGGCACTTTTGAAATTTTCATTTTTGACAAAAATCGACAAGTCCGGGGCTTAGGGAATTTCTCATATGCCACAAAACGGTTGAAGCTCCTGTTCAAAAATGATGCTCCGAAATCAACTTCTGTCACCTTAGTGATACATTTTGGGATAGTACCTAAAGTTTAAAGCAGAAATTGGGGCACTTTTGAAATTTTCATTTTTGACCAAAATCGACAGGTCCGGGGCTTATGGAATTCTCATATGCCACAAAACGGTTGAAGCTCCTGTTCAAAAATGATGCTCCGAAATCAACTTCTGTCACCTTAGTGATACATTTTGGGATAGTACCTAAAGTTTAAAGCAGAAATTGGGGCACTTTGGAAATTTTCATTTTTGACCAAAATCGACAGGTCCGGGGCTTAGGGAATTCTCATATGCCACAAAACGGTTGAAGCTCCTGTTCAAAAATGATGCTCCGAAATCAACTTCTGTCACCTTAGTGATACATTTTGGGATAGTACCTAAAGTTTAAAGCAGAAATTGGGGCACTTTTGAAATTTTAATTTTTGACCAAAATCGACAGGTCCGGGGCTTAGGGAATTTCTCATATTCCACAAAACGGTTGAAGCTCCTGTTCAAAAATGATGCTCCGAAATCAACTTCTGTCACCTTAGTGATACATTTTGGGATTATACCTAAAGTTTAAAGCAGAAATTGGGGCACTTTTGAAATTTTAATTTTTGACCAAAATCGACAGGTCCGGGGCTTAGGGAATTTCTCATATGCCACAAAACGGTTGAAGCTCCTGTTCAAAAATGATGCTCCGAAATAAACTTCTGTCACCTTAGTGATACATTTTGGGATAATACCTAAAGTTTAAAGCAGAAATTGGGGCACTTCTGAAATTTTCATTTTTGACCAAAATCGACAGGTCCGGGGCTTAGGGAATTCTCATATGCCACAAAACGGTTGAAGCTCCTGTTCAAAAATGATGCTCCAAAATCAACTTCTGTCACCTTAGTGATACATTTTGGGATAGTACCTAAAGTTTAAAGCAGAAATTGGGGCACTTTTGAAATTTTCATTTTTGACAAAAATCGACAAGTCAGGGGCTTAGGGAATTTCTCATATGCCACTAAACGGTTGAAGCTCCTGTTCAAAAATGATGCTCCGGAATACACTTCTGTCACCTTAGTGATACATTTTGGGATAGTACCTAAAGTTTAAAGCAGAAATTGGGGCACTTTTGAAATTTTCATTTTTGACCAAAATCGACAGGTCCGGGGCTTATGGAATTCTCATATGCCACAAAACGGTTGAAGCTCCTGTTCAAAAATGATGCTCCGAAATCAACTTCTGTCACCTTAGTGATACATTTTGGGATAGTACCTAAAGTTTAAAGCAGAAATTGGGGCACTTTTGAAATTTTCATTTTTGACCAAAATCGACAGGTCCGGGGCTTATGGAATTCTCATATGCCACAAAACGATTGAAGCTCCTGTTCAAAAATGATGCTCCGAAATCAACTTCTGTCACCTTAGTGATACATTTTGGGATAGTACCTAAAGTTTAAAGCAGAAATTGGGGCACTTTTGAAATTTTCATTTTTGACCAAAATCGACAGGTCCGGGGCTTATGGAATTCTCATATGCCACAAAACGGTTGAAGCTCCTGTTCAAAAATGATGCTCCAATATCAACTTCTGTCACCTTAGTGATACATTTTGGGATAGTACCTAAAGTTTAAAGCAGAAATTGGGGCACTTTTGAAATTTTCATTTTTGACCAAAAATCGACAGGTCCGGGGATTAGGGAATTTCTCATATGCCACAAAACGGTTGAAGCAACTGTTCAAAAATGATGCTCCGAAATCAACTTCTGTCACCTTAGTGATACATTTTGGGATAGTACCTAAAGTTTAAAGCAGAAATTGGGGCACTTTTGAAATTTTCATTTTTGACCAAAATCGACAGGTCCGGGGCTTAGGGAATTTCTCATATGCCACAAAACGGTTGAAGCTCCTGTTCAAAAATGATGCTCCGAAATCAACTTCTGTCACCTTAGTGATACATTTTGGGATAGTACCTAAAGTTTAAAGCAGAAATTGGGGCACTTTTGAAATTTTCATTTTTGACCAAAATCGACAGGTCCCGGGCTTATGGAATTCTCATATGCCACAAAACGGTTGAAGCTCCTGTTCAAAAATGATGCTCCAAAATCAACTTCTGTCACCTTAGTGATACATTTTGGGATAGTACCTAAAGTTTAAAGCAGAAATTGGGGCACTTTTGAAATTTTCATTTTTGACCAAAAATCGACAGGTCCGGGGATTAGGGAATTTCTCATATGCCACAAAACGGTTGAAGCAACTGTTCAAAAATGATGCTCCGAAATCAACTTCTGTCACCTTAGTGATACATTTTGGGATAGTACCTAAAGTTTAAAGCAGAAATTGGGGCACTTTTGAAATTTTCATTTTTGACCAAAATCGACAGGTCCGGGGCTTATGGAATTCTCATATGCCACAAAATGATTGAAGCTCCTGTTCAAAAACGATGCTCCGAAATCAACTTCTGTCACTTTAGTGATACATTTTGGGATAGTACCTAAAGTTTAAAGCAGAAATTGGGGCACTTTTGAAATTTTCATTTTTGACCAAAATCGACAGGTCCGGGGCTTAGGGAATTCTCATATGCCACAAAACGGTTGAAGCTCCTGTTCAAAAATGATGCTCCGAAATCAACTTCTGTCACCTTAGTGATACATTTTGGGATAGTACCTAAAGTTTAAAGCAGAAATTGGGGCACTTTTGAAATTTTCATTTTTGACCAAAATCGACAGGTCCGGGGCTTAGGGAATTTCTCATATGCCACAAAACGGTTGAAGCTCCTGTTCAAAAATGATGCTCCGAAATCAACTTCTGTCACCTTAGTGATACATTTTGGGATAGTACCTAAAGTTTAAAGCAGAAATTGGGGCACTTTTGAAATTTTCATTTTTGACCAAAATCGACAGGTCCGGGGCTTATGGAATTCTCATATGCCACAAAATGATTGAAGCTCCTGTTCAAAAACGATGCTCCGAAATCAACTTCTGTCACTTTAGTGATACATTTTGGGATAGTACCTAAAGTTTAAAGCAGAAATTGGGGCACTTTTGAAATTTTCATTTTTGACCAAAAATCGACAGGTCCGGGGATTAGGGAATTTCTCATATGCCACAAAACGGTTGAAGCAACTGTTCAAAAATGATGCTCCGAAATCAACTTCTGTCACCTTAGTGATACATTTTGGGATAGTACCTAAAGTTTAAAGCAGAAATTGGGGCACTTTTGAAATTTTCATTTTTGACCAAAATCGACAGGTCCGGGGCTTATGGAATTCTCATATGCCACAAAATGATTGAAGCTCCTGTTCAAAAACGATGCTCCGAAATCAACTTCTGTCACTTTAGTGATACATTTTGGGATAGTACCTAAAGTTTAAAGCAGAAATTGGGGCACTTTTGAAATTTTCATTTTTGACCAAAATCGACAGGTCCGGGGCTTAGGGAATTCTCATATGCCACAAAACGGTTGAAGCTCCTGTTCAAAAATGATGCTCCGAAATCAACTTCTGTCACCTTAGTGATACATTTTGGGATAGTACCTAAAGTTTAAAGCAGAAATTGGGGCACTTTTGAAATTTTCATTTTTGACCGAAATCGACAGGTCCGGGGCTTAGGGAATTCTCATATGCAACAAAACGGTTGAAGCTCCTGTTCAAAAATGATGCTCCAAAATCAACTTCTGTCACCTTAGTAATACATTTTGGGATAGTACCTAAAGTTTAAAGCAGAAATTGGGGCACTTTTGAAATTTTCATTTTTGACAAAAATCGACAAGTCCGGGGCTTAGGGAATTTCTCATATGCCACAAAACGGTTGAAGCTCCTGTTCAAAAATGATGCTCCGAAATCAACTTCTGTCACCTTAGTGATACATTTTGGGATAGTACCTAAAGTTTAAAGCAGAAATTGGGGCACTTTTGAAATTTTCATTTTTGACCAAAATCGACAGGTCCGGGGCTTATGGAATTCTCATATGCCACAAAATGATTGAAGCTCCTGTTCAAAAACGATGCTCCGAAATCAACTTCTGTCACTTTAGTGATACATTTTGGGATAGTACCTAAAGTTTAAAGCAGAAATTGGGGCACTTTTGAAATTTTCATTTTTGACCAAAAATCGACAGGTCCGGGGATTAGGGAATTTCTCATATGCCACAAAACGGTTGAAGCAACTGTTCAAAAATGATGCTCCGAAATCAACTTCTGTCACCTTAGTGATACATTTTGGGATAGTACCTAAAGTTTAAAGCAGAAATTGGGGCACTTTTGAAATTTTCATTTTTGACCAAAATCGACAGGATTGGGGCTTATGGAATTCTCATATGCCACAAAATGATTGAAGCTCCTGTTCAAAAACGATGCTCCGAAATCAACTTCTGTCACTTTAGTGATACATTTTGGGATAGTACCTAAAGTTTAAAGCAGAAATTGGGGCACTTTTGAAATTTTCATTTTTGACCAAAATCGACAGGTCCGGGGCTTAGGGAATTCTCATATGCCACAAAACGGTTGAAGCTCCTGTTCAAAAATGATGCTCCGAAATCAACTTCTGTCACCTTAGTGATACATTTTGGGATAGTACCTAAAGTTTAAAGCAGAAATTGGGGCACTTTTGAAATTTTCATTTTTGACCGAAATCGACAGGTCCGGGGCTTAGGGAATTCTCATATGCAACAAAACGGTTGAAGCTCCTGTTCAAAAATGATGCTCCAAAATCAACTTCTGTCACCTTAGTAATACATTTTGGGATAGTACCTAAAGTTTAAAGCAGAAATTGGGGCACTTTTGAAATTTTCATTTTTGACAAAAATCGACAAGTCCGGGGCTTAGGGAATTTCTCATATGCCACAAAACGGTTGAAGCTCCTGTTCAAAAATGATGCTCCGAAATCAACTTCTGTCACCTTAGTGATACATTTTGGGATAGTACCTAAAGTTTAAAGCAGAAATTGGGGCACTTTTGAAATTTTCATTTTTGACCAAAATCGACAGGTCCGGGGCTTATGGAATTCTCATATGCCACAAAACGGTTGAAGCTCCTGTTCAAAAATGATGCTCCGAAATCAACTTCTGTCACCTTAGTGATACATTTTGGGATAGTACCTAAAGTTTAAAGCAGAAATTGGGGCACTTTGGAAATTTTCATTTTTGACCAAAATCGACAGGTCCGGGGCTTAGGGAATTCTCATATGCCACAAAACGGTTGAAGCTCCTGTTCAAAAATGATGCTCCGAAATCAACTTCTGTCACCTTAGTGATACATTTTGGGATAGTACCTAAAGTTTAAAGCAGAAATTGGGGCACTTTTGAAATTTTAATTTTTGACCAAAATCGACAGGTCCGGGGCTTAGGGAATTTCTCATATTCCACAAAACGGTTGAAGCTCCTGTTCAAAAATGATGCTCCGAAATCAACTTCTGTCACCTTAGTGATACATTTTGGGATAGTACCTAAAGTTTAAAGCAGAAATTGGGGCACTTTTGAAATTTTCATTTTTGACCGAAATCGACAGGTCCGGGGCTTATGGAATTCTCATATGCCACAAAACGATTGAAGCTCCTGTTCAAAAATGATGCTCCGAAATCAACTTCTGTCACCTTAGTGATACATTTTGGGATAGTACCTAAAGTTTAAAGCAGGAATTGGGGCACTTTTGAAATTTTCATTTTTGACCAAAATCGACAGGTCCGGGGCTTAGGGAATTTCTCATATGCCACAAAACGGTTGAAGCAACTGTTCAAAAATGATGCTCCGAAATCAACTTCTGTCACCTTAGTGATACATTTTGGGATAATACCTAAAGTTTAAAGCAGAAATTGGGGCACTTTTGAAATTTTCATTTTTGACCAAAATCGACAGGCCCGGGGCTTAGGGAATTCTCATATGCCACAAAACGGTTGAAGCTCCTGTTCAAAAATGATGCTCCAAAATCAACTTCTGTCACCTTAGTGATACATTTTGGGATAGTACCTAAAGTTTAAAGCAGAAATTGGGGCACTTTTGAAATTTTCATTTTTGACAAAAATCGACAAGTCCGGGGCTTAGGGAATTTCTCATATGCCACAAAACGGTTGAAGCTCCTGTTCAAAAATGATGCTTCGAAATCAACTTCTGTCACCTTAGTGATACATTTTGGGATAGTACCTAAAGTTTAAAGCAGAAATTGGGGCACTTTGGAAATTTTCATTTTTGACCAAAATCGACAGGTCCGGGGCTTAGGGAATTCTCATATGCCACAAAACGGTTGAAGCTCCTGTTCAAAAATGATGCTCCGAAATCAACTTCTGTCACCTTAGTGATACATTTTGGGATAGTACCTAAAGTTTAAAGCAGAAATTGGGGCACTTTTGAAATTTTAATTTTTGACCAAAATCGACAGGTCCGGGGCTTAGGGAATTTCTCATATTCCACAAAACGGTTGAAGCTCCTGTTCAAAAATGATGCTCCGAAATCAACTTCTGTCACCTTAGTGATACATTTTGGGATAGTACCTAAAGTTTAAAGCAGAAATTGGGGCACTTTTGAAATTTTCATTTTTGACCGAAATCGACAGGTCCGGGGCTTATGGAATTCTCATATGCCACAAAACGATTGAAGCTCCTGTTCAAAAATGATGCTCCGAAATCAACTTCTGTCACCTTAGTGATACATTTTGGGATAGTACCTAAAGTTTAAAGCAGGAATTGGGGCACTTTTGAAATTTTCATTTTTGACCAAAATCGACAGGTCCGGGGCTTAGGGAATTTCTCATATGCCACAAAACGGTTGAAGCAACTGTTCAAAAATGATGCTCCGAAATCAACTTCTGTCACCTTAGTGATACATTTTGGGATAATACCTAAAGTTTAAAGCAGAAATTGGGGCACTTTTGAAATTTTCATTTTTGACCAAAATCGACAGGCCCGGGGCTTAGGGAATTCTCATATGCCACAAAACGGTTGAAGCTCCTGTTCAAAAATGATGCTCCAAAATCAACTTCTGTCACCTTAGTGATACATTTTGGGATAGTACCTAAAGTTTAAAGCAGAAATTGGGGCACTTTTGAAATTTTCATTTTTGACAAAAATCGACAAGTCCGGGGCTTAGGGAATTTCTCATATGCCACAAAACGGTTGAAGCTCCTGTTCAAAAATGATGCTTCGAAATCAACTTCTGTCACCTTAGTGATACATTTTGGGATAGTACCTAAAGTTTAAAGCAGAAATTGGGGCACTTTTGAAATTTTCATTTTTGACCAAAATCAACAGGTCCGTGGCTTATGGAATTCTCATATGCCACAAAACGGTTGAAGCTCCTGTTCAAAAATGATGCTCCGAAATCAACTTCTGTCACCTTAGTGATACATTTTGGGATAGTACCTAAAGTTTAAAGCAGAAATTGGGGCACTTTGGAAATTTTCATTTTTGACCAAAATCGACAGGTCCGGGGCTTAGGGAATTCTCATATGCCACAAAACGGTTGAAGCTCCTGTTCAAAAATGATGCTCCGAAATCAACTTCTGTCACCTTAGTGATACATTTTGGGATAGTACCTAAAGTTTAAAGCAGAAATTGGGGCACTTTTGAAATTTTAATTTTTGACCAAAATCGACAGGTCCGGGGCTTAGGGAATTTCTCATATTCCACAAAACGGTTGAAGCTCCTGTTCAAAAATGATGCTCCGAAATCAACTTCTGTCACCTTAGTGATACATTTTGGGATTATACCTAAAGTTTAAAGCAGAAATTGGGGCACTTTTGAAATTTTAATTTTTGACCAAAATCGACAGGTCCGGGGCTTAGGGAATTTCTCATATGCCACAAAACGGTTTAAGCTCCTGTTCAAAAATGATGCTCCGAAATAAACTTCTGTCACCTTAGTGATACATTTTGGGATAATACCTAAAGTTTAAAGCAGAAATTGGGGCACTTCTGAAATTTTCATTTTTGACCAAAATCGACAGGTCCGGGGCTTAGGGAATTCTCATATGCCACAAAACGGTTGAAGCTCCTGTTCAAAAATGATGCTCCAAAATCAACTTCTGTCACCTTAGTGATACATTTTGGGATAGTACCTAAAGTTTAAAGCAGAAATTGGGGCACTTTTGAAATTTTCATTTTTGACAAAAATCGACAAGTCAGGGGCTTAGGGAATTTCTCATATGCCACAAAACGGTTGAAGCTCCTGTTCAAAAATGATGCTCCGGAATACACTTCTGTCACCTTAGTGATACATTTTGGGATAGTACCTAAAGTTTAAAGCAGAAATTGGGGCACTTTTGAAATTTTCATTTTTGACCAAAATCGACAGGTCCGGGGCTTATGGAATTCTCATATGCCACAAAACGGTTGAAGCTCCTGTTCAAAAATGATGCTCCGAAATCAACTTCTGTCACCTTAGTGATACATTTTGGGATAGTCCCTAAAGTTTAAAGCAGAAATTGGGGCACTTTTGAAATTTTCATTTTTGACCAAAATCGACAGGTCCGGGGCTTATGGAATTCTCATATGCCACAAAACGATTGAAGCTCCTGTTCAAAAATGATGCTCCGAAATCAACTTCTGTCACCTTAGTGATACATTTTGGGATAGTACCTAAAGTTTAAAGCAGAAATTGGGGCACTTTTGAAATTTTCATTTTTGACCAAAATCGACAGGTCCGGGACTTATGGAATTCTCATATGCCACAAAACGGTTGAAGCTCCTGTTCAAAAATGATGCTCCAATATCAACTTCTGTCACCTTAGTGATACATTTTGGGATAGTACCTAAAGTTTAAAGCAGAAATTGGGGCACTTTTGAAATTTTCATTTTTGACCAAAAATCGACAGGTCCGGGGATTAGGGAATTTCTCATATGCCACAAAACGGTTGAAGCAACTGTTCAAAAATGATGCTCCGAAATCAACTTCTGTCACCTTAGTGATACATTTTGGGATAGTACCTAAAGTTTAAAGCAGAAATTGGGGCACTTTTGAAATTTTCATTTTTGACCAAAATCGACAGGTCCGGGGCTTAGGGAATTTCTCATATGCCACAAAACGGTTGAAGCTCCTGTTCAAAAATGATGCTCCGAAATCAACTTCTGTCACCTTAGTGATACATTTTGGGATAGTACCTAAAGTTTAAAGCAGAAATTGGGGCACTTTTGAAATTTTCATTTTTGACCAAAATCGACAGGTCCCGGGCTTATGGAATTCTCATATGCCACAAAACGGTTGAAGCTCCTGTTCAAAAATGATGCTCCAAAATCAACTTCTGTCACCTTAGTGATACATTTTGGGATAGTACCTAAAGTTTAAAGCAGAAATTGGGGCACTTTTGAAATTTTCATTTTTGACCAAAAATCGACAGGTCCGGGGATTAGGGAATTTCTCATATGCCACAAAACGGTTGAAGCAACTGTTCAAAAATGATGCTCCGAAATCAACTTCTGTCACCTTAGTGATACATTTTGGGATAGTACCTAAAGTTTAAAGCAGAAATTGGGGCACTTTTGAAATTTTCATTTTTGACCAAAATCGACAGGTCCGGGGCTTATGGAATTCTCATATGCCACAAAATGATTGAAGCTCCTGTTCAAAAACGATGCTCCGAAATCAACTTCTGTCACTTTAGTGATACATTTTGGGATAGTACCTAAAGTTTAAAGCAGAAATTGGGGCACTTTTGAAATTTTCATTTTTGACCAAAATCGACAGGTCCGGGGCTTAGGGAATTCTCATATGCCACAAAACGGTTGAAGCTCCTGTTCAAAAATGATGCTCCGAAATCAACTTCTGTCACCTTAGTGATACATTTTGGGATAGTACCTAAAGTTTAAAGCAGAAATTGGGGCACTTTTGAAATTTTCATTTTTGACCAAAATCGACAGGTCCGGGGCTTAGGGAATTTCTCATATGCCACAAAACGGTTGAAGCTCCTGTTCAAAAATGATGCTCCGAAATCAACTTCTGTCACCTTAGTGATACATTTTGGGATAGTACCTAAAGTTTAAAGCAGAAATTGGGGCACTTTTGAAATTTTCATTTTTGACCAAAATCGACAGGTCCCGGGCTTATGGAATTCTCATATGCCACAAAACGGTTGAAGCTCCTGTTCAAAAATGATGCTCCAAAATCAACTTCTGTCACCTTAGTGATACATTTTGGGATAGTACCTAAAGTTTAAAGCAGAAATTGGGGCACTTTTGAAATTTTCATTTTTGACCAAAAATCGACAGGTCCGGGGATTAGGGAATTTCTCATATGCCACAAAACGGTTGAAGCAACTGTTCAAAAATGATGCTCCGAAATCAACTTCTGTCACCTTAGTGATACATTTTGGGATAGTACCTAAAGTTTAAAGCAGAAATTGGGGCACTTTTGAAATTTTCATTTTTGACCAAAATCGACAGGTCCGGGGCTTATGGAATTCTCATATGCCACAAAACGATTGAAGCTCCTGTTCAAAAATGATGCTCCGAAATCAACTTCTGTCACCTTAGTGATACATTTTGGGATAGTACCTAAAGTTTAAAGCAGAAATTGGGGCACTTTTGAAATTTTCATTTTTGACCAAAATCGACAGGTCCGGGGCTTATGGAATTCTCATATGCCACAAAACGGTTGAAGCTCCTGTTCAAAAATGATGCTCCAATATCAACTTCTGTCACCTTAGTGATACATTTTGGGATAGTACCTAAAGTTTAAAGCAGAAATTGGGGCACTTTTGAAATTTTCATTTTTGACCAAAAATCGACAGGTCCGGGGATTAGGGAATTTCTCATATGCCACAAAACGGTTGAAGCAACTGTTCAAAAATGATGCTCCGAAATCAACTTCTGTCACCTTAGTGATACATTTTGGGATAGTACCTAAAGTTTAAAGCAGAAATTGGGGCACTTTTGAAATTTTCATTTTTGACCAAAATCGACAGGTCCCGGGCTTATGGAATTCTCATATGCCACAAAACGGTTGAAGCTCCTGTTCAAAAATGATGCTCCAAAATCAACTTCTGTCACCTTAGTGATACATTTTGGGATAGTACCTAAAGTTTAAAGCAGAAATTGGGGCACTTTTGAAATTTTCATTTTTGACCAAAAATCGACAGGTCCGGGGATTAGGGAATTTCTCATATGCCACAAAACGGTTGAAGCAACTGTTCAAAAATGATGCTCCGAAATCAACTTCTGTCACCTTAGTGATACATTTTGGGATAGTACCTAAAGTTTAAAGCAGAAATTGGGGCACTTTTGAAATTTTCATTTTTGACCAAAATCGACAGGTCCGGGGCTTATGGAATTCTCATATGCCACAAAATGATTGAAGCTCCTGTTCAAAAACGATGCTCCGAAATCAACTTCTGTCACTTTAGTGATACATTTTGGGATAGTACCTAAAGTTTAAAGCAGAAATTGGGGCACTTTTGAAATTTTCATTTTTGACCAAAATCGACAGGTCCGGGGCTTAGGGAATTCTCATATGCCACAAAACGGTTGAAGCTCCTGTTCAAAAATGATGCTCCGAAATCAACTTCTGTCACCTTAGTGATACATTTTGGGATAGTACCTAAAGTTTAAAGCAGAAATTGGGGCACTTTTGAAATTTTCATTTTTGACCAAAATCGACAGGTCCGGGGCTTAGGGAATTTCTCATATGCCACAAAACGGTTGAAGCTCCTGTTCAAAAATGATGCTCCGAAATCAACTTCTGTCACCTTAGTGATACATTTTGGGATAGTACCTAAAGTTTAAAGCAGAAATTGGGGCACTTTTGAAATTTTCATTTTTGACCAAAATCGACAGGTCCCGGGCTTATGGAATTCTCATATGCCACAAAACGGTTGAAGCTCCTGTTCAAAAATGATGCTCCAAAATCAACTTCTGTCACCTTAGTGATACATTTTGGGATAGTACCTAAAGTTTAAAGCAGAAATTGGGGCACTTTTGAAATTTTCATTTTTGACCAAAAATCGACAGGTCCGGGGATTAGGGAATTTCTCATATGCCACAAAACGGTTGAAGCAACTGTTCAAAAATGATGCTCCGAAATCAACTTCTGTCACCTTAGTGATACATTTTGGGATAGTACCTAAAGTTTAAAGCAGAAATTGGGGCACTTTTGAAATTTTCATTTTTGACCAAAATCGACAGGTCCGGGGCTTAGGGAATTTCTCATATGCCACAAAACGGTTGAAGCTCCTGTTCAAAAATGATGCTCCGAAATCAACTTCTGTCACCTTAGTGATACATTTTGGGATAGTACCTAAAGTTTAAAGCAGAAATTGGGGCACTTTTGAAATTTTCATTTTTGACCAAAATCGACAGGTCCCGGGCTTATGGAATTCTCATATGCCACAAAACGGTTGAAGCTCCTGTTCAAAAATGATGCTCCAAAATCAACTTCTGTCACCTTAGTGATACATTTTGGGATAGTACCTAAAGTTTAAAGCAGAAATTGGGGCACTTTTGAAATTTTCATTTTTGACCAAAAATCGACAGGTCCGGGGATTAGGGAATTTCTCATATGCCACAAAACGGTTGAAGCAACTGTTCAAAAATGATGCTCCGAAATCAACTTCTGTCACCTTAGTGATACATTTTGGGATAGTACCTAAAGTTTAAAGCAGAAATTGGGGCACTTTTGAAATTTTCATTTTTGACCAAAATCGACAGGTCCGGGGCTTATGGAATTCTCATATGCCACAAAATGATTGAAGCTCCTGTTCAAAAACGATGCTCCGAAATCAACTTCTGTCACTTTAGTGATACATTTTGGGATAGTACCTAAAGTTTAAAGCAGAAATTGGGGCACTTTTGAAATTTTCATTTTTGACCAAAATCGACAGGTCCGGGGCTTAGGGAATTCTCATATGCCACAAAACGGTTGAAGCTCCTGTTCAAAAATGATGCTCCGAAATCAACTTCTGTCACCTTAGTGATACATTTTGGGATAGTACCTAAAGTTTAAAGCAGAAATTGGGGCACTTTTGAAATTTTAATTTTTGACCAAAATCGACAGGTCCGGGGCTTAGGGAATTTCTCATATTCCACAAAACGGTTGAAGCTCCTGTTCAAAAATGATGCTCCGAAATCAACTTCTGTCACCTTAGTGATACATTTTGGGATAGTACCTAAAGTTTAAAGCAGAAATTGGGGCACTTTTGAAATTTTCATTTTTTGACCAAAATCGACAGGTCCGGGGCTTATGGAATTCTCATATGCCACAAAACGATTGAAGCTCCTGTTCAAAAATGATGCTCCGAAATCAACTTCTGTCACCTTAGTGATACATTTTGGGATAGTACCTAAAGTTTAAAGCAGAAATTGGGGCACTTTTGAAATTTTCATTTTTGACCAAAATCGACAGGTCCCGGGCTTATGGAATTCTCATATGCCACAAAACGGTTGAAGCTCCTGTTCAAAAATGATGCTCCAAAATCAACTTCTGTCACCTTAGTGATACATTTTGGGATAGTACCTAAAGTTTAAAGCAGAAATTGGGGCACTTTTGAAATTTTCATTTTTGACCAAAAATCGACAGGTCCGGGGATTAGGGAATTTCTCATATGCCACAAAACGGTTGAAGCAACTGTTCAAAAATGATGCTCCGAAATCAACTTCTGTCACCTTAGTGATAAATTTTGGGATAGTACCTAAAGTTTAAAGCAGAAATTGGGGCACTTTTGAAATTTTCATTTTTGACCAAAATCGACAGGTCCGGGGCTTATGGAATTCTCATATGCCACAAAATGATTGAAGCTCCTGTTCAAAAACGATGCTCCGAAATCAACTTCTGTCACCTTAGTGATACATTTTGGGATAGTACCTAAAGTTTAAAGCAGAAATTGGGGCACTTTTGAAATTTTCATTTTTGACCAAAATCGACAGGTCCGGGGCTTATGGAATTCTCATATGCCACAAAACGGTTGAAGCTCCTGTTCAAAAATGATGCTCCGAAATCAACTTCTGTCACCTTAGTGATACATTTTGGGATAGTACCTAAAGTTTAAAGCAGAAATTGGGGCACTTTTGAAATTTTCATTTTTGACCGAAATCGACAGGTCCGGGGCTTATGGAATTCTCATATGCCACAAAACGATTGAAGCTCCTGTTCAAAAATGATGCTCCGAAATCAACTTCTGTCACCTTAGTGATACATTTTGGGATAGTACCTAAAGTTTAAAGCAGAAATTGGGGCACTTTTGAAATTTTCATTTTTGACCAAAATCGACAGGTCTGGGGCTTAGGGAATTTCTCATATGCCACAAAACGGTTGAAGCAACTGTTCAAAAATGATGCTCCGAAATCAACTTCTGTCACCTTAGTGATACATTTTGGGATAGTACCTAAAGTTTAAAGCAGAAATTGGGGCACTTTTGAAATTTTCATTTTTGACCAAAATCGACAGGTCCGGGGCTTAGGGAATTCTCATATGCCACAAAACGGTTGAAGCTCCTGTTCAAAAATGATGCTCCAAAATCAACTTCTGTCACCTTAGTGATACATTTTGGGATAGTACCTAAAGTTTAAAGCAGAAATTGGGGCACTTTTGAAATTTTAATTTTTGACCAAAATCGACAGGTCCGGGGCTTATGGAATTCTCATATGCCACAAAACGATTGAAGCTCCTGTTCAAAAATGATGCTCCGAAATCAACTTCTGTCACCTTAGTGATACATTTTGGGATAGTACCTAAAGTTTAAAGCAGAAATTGGGGCACTTTTGAAATTTTCATTTTTGACCAAAATCGATAGGTCCCGGGCTTATGGAATTCTCATATGCCACAAAACGGTTGAAGCTCCTGTTCAAAAATGATGCTCCAAAATCAACTTCTGTCACCTTAGTGATACATTTTGGGATAGTACCTAAAGTTTAAAGCAGAAATTGGGGCACTTTTGAAATTTTCATTTTTGACCAAAAATCTACAGGTCTGGGGATTAGGGAATTTCTCATATGCCACAAAACGGTTGAAGCAACTGTTCAAAAATGATGCTCCGAAATCAACTTCTGTCACCTTAGTGATACATTTTGGGATAGTACCTAAAGTTTAAAGCAGAAATTGGGGCACTTTTGAAATTTTCATTTTTGACCAAAATCGACAGGTCCGGGGCTTATGGAATTCTCATATGCCACAAAATGATTGAAGCTCCTGTTCAAAAACGATGCTCCGAAATCAACTTCTGTCACTTTAGTGATACATTTTGGGATAGTACCTAAAGTTTAAAGCAGAAATTGGGGCACTTTTGAAATTTTCATTTTTGACCAAAATCGACAGGTCCGGGGCTTAGGGAATTCTCATATGCCACAAAACGGTTGAAGCTCCTGTTCAAAAATGATGCTCCGAAATCAACTTCTGTCACCTTAGTGATACATTTTGGGATAGTACCTAAAGTTTAAAGCAGAAATTGGGGCACTTTTGAAATTTTCATTTTTGACCGAAATCGACAGGTCCGGGGCTTATGGAATTCTCATATGCCACAAAACGATTGAAGCTCCTGTTCAAAAATGATGCTCCGAAATCAACTTCTGTCACCTTAGTGATACATTTTGGGATAGTACCTAAAGTTTAAAGCAGAAATTGGGGCACTTTTGAAATTTTCATTTTTGACCAAAATCGACAGGCCCGGGGCTTAGGGAATTCTCATATGCAACAAAACGGTTGAAGCTCCTGTTCAAAAATGATGCTCCAAAATCAACTTCTGTCACCTTAGTGATACATTTTGGGATAGTACCTAAAGTTTAAAGCAGAAATTGGGGCACTTTTGAAATTTTCATTTTTGACAAAAATCGACAAGTCCGGGGCTTAGGGAATTTCTCATATGCCACAAAACGGTTGAAGCTCCTGTTCAAAAATGATGCTCCGAAATCAACTTCTGTCACCTTAGTGATACATTTTGGGATAGTACCTAAAGTTTAAAGCAGAAATTGGGGCACTTTTGAAATTTTCATTTTTGACCAAAATCGACAGGTCCGGGGCTTATGGAATTCTCATATGCCACAAAACGGTTGAAGCTCCTGTTCAAAAATGATGCTCCGAAATCAACTTCTGTCACCTTAGTGATACATTTTGGGATAGTACCTAAAGTTTAAAGCAGAAATTGGGGCACTTTGGAAATTTTCATTTTTGACCAAAATCGACAGGTCCGGGGCTTAGGGAATTCTCATATGCCACAAAACGGTTGAAGCTCCTGTTCAAAAATGATGCTCCGAAATCAACTTCTGTCACCTTAGTGATACATTTTGGGATAGTACCTAAAGTTTAAAGCAGAAATTGGGGCACTTTTGAAATTTTAATTTTTGACCAAAATCGACAGGTCCGGGGCTTAGGGAATTTCTCATATTCCACAAAACGGTTGAAGCTCCTGTTCAAAAATGATGCTCCGAAATCAACTTCTGTCACCTTAGTGATACATTTTGGGATTATACCTAAAGTTTAAAGCAGAAATTGGGGCACTTTTGAAATTTTAATTTTTGACCAAAATCGACAGGTCCGGGGCTTAGGGAATTTCTCATATGCCACAAAACGGTTGAAGCTCCTGTTCAAAAATGATGCTCCGAAATAAACTTCTGTCACCTTAGTGATACATTTTGGGATAATACCTAAAGTTTAAAGCAGAAATTGGGGCACTTCTGAAATTTTCATTTTTGACCAAAATCGACAGGTCCGGGGCTTAGGGAATTCTCATATGCCACAAAACGGTTGAAGCTCCTGTTCAAAAATGATGCTCCAAAATCAACTTCTGTCACCTTAGTGATACATTTTGGGATAGTACCTAAAGTTTAAAGCAGAAATTGGGGCACTTTTGAAATTTTCATTTTTGACAAAAATCGACAAGTCAGGGGCTTAGGGAATTTCTCATATGCCACTAAACGGTTGAAGCTCCTGTTCAAAAATGATGCTCCGGAATACACTTCTGTCACCTTAGTGATACATTTTGGGATAGTACCTAAAGTTTAAAGCAGAAATTGGGGCACTTTTGAAATTTTCATTTTTGACCAAAATCGACAGGTCCGGGGCTTATGGAATTCTCATATGCCACAAAACGGTTGAAGCTCCTGTTCAAAAATGATGCTCCGAAATCAACTTCTGTCACCTTAGTGATACATTTTGGGATAGTACCTAAAGTTTAAAGCAGAAATTGGGGCACTTTTGAAATTTTCATTTTTGACCAAAATCGACAGGTCCGGGGCTTATGGAATTCTCATATGCCACAAAACGATTGAAGCTCCTGTTCAAAAATGATGCTCCGAAATCAACTTCTGTCACCTTAGTGATACATTTTGGGATAGTACCTAAAGTTTAAAGCAGAAATTGGGGCACTTTTGAAATTTTCATTTTTGACCAAAATCGACAGGTCCGGGGCTTATGGAATTCTCATATGCCACAAAACGGTTGAAGCTCCTGTTCAAAAATGATGCTCCAATATCAACTTCTGTCACCTTAGTGATACATTTTGGGATAGTACCTAAAGTTTAAAGCAGAAATTGGGGCACTTTTGAAATTTTCATTTTTGACCAAAAATCGACAGGTCCGGGGATTAGGGAATTTCTCATATGCCACAAAACGGTTGAAGCAACTGTTCAAAAATGATGCTCCGAAATCAACTTCTGTCACCTTAGTGATACATTTTGGGATAGTACCTAAAGTTTAAAGCAGAAATTGGGGCACTTTTGAAATTTTCATTTTTGACCAAAATCGACAGGTCCGGGGCTTAGGGAATTTCTCATATGCCACAAAACGGTTGAAGCTCCTGTTCAAAAATGATGCTCCGAAATCAACTTCTGTCACCTTAGTGATACATTTTGGGATAGCACCTAAAGTTTAAAGCAGAAATTGGGGCACTTTTGAAATTTTCATTTTTGACCAAAATCGACAGGTCCCGGGCTTATGGAATTCTCATATGCCACAAAACGGTTGAAGCTCCTGTTCAAAAATGATGCTCCAAAATCAACTTCTGTCACCTTAGTGATACATTTTGGGATAGTACCTAAAGTTTAAAGCAGAAATTGGGGCACTTTTGAAATTTTCATTTTTGACCAAAAATCGACAGGTCCGGGGATTAGGGAATTTCTCATATGCCACAAAACGGTTGAAGCAACTGTTCAAAAATGATGCTCCGAAATCAACTTCTGTCACCTTAGTGATACATTTTGGGATAGTACCTAAAGTTTAAAGCAGAAATTGGGGCACTTTTGAAATTTTCATTTTTGACCAAAATCGACAGGTCCGGGGCTTATGGAATTCTCATATGCCACAAAATGATTGAAGCTCCTGTTCAAAAACGATGCTCCGAAATCAACTTCTGTCACTTTAGTGATACATTTTGGGATAGTACCTAAAGTTTAAAGCAGAAATTGGGGCACTTTTGAAATTTTCATTTTTGACCAAAATCGACAGGTCCGGGGCTTAGGGAATTCTCATATGCCACAAAACGGTTGAAGCTCCTGTTCAAAAATGATGCTCCGAAATCAACTTCTGTCACCTTAGTGGTACATTTTGGGATAGTACCTAAAGTTTAAAGCAGAAATTGGGGCACTTTTGAAATTTTCATTTTTGACCAAAATCGACAGGTCCGGGGCTTAGGGAATTTCTCATATGCCACAAAACGGTTGAAGCTCCTGTTCAAAAATGATGCTCCGAAATCAACTTCTGTCACCTTAGTGATACATTTTGGGATAGTACCTAAAGTTTAAAGCAGAAATTGGGGCACTTTTGAAATTTTCATTTTTGACCAAAATCGACAGGTCCGGGGCTTATGGAATTCTCATATGCCACAAAATGATTGAAGCTCCTGTTCAAAAACGATGCTCCGAAATCAACTTCTGTCACTTTAGTGATACATTTTGGGATAGTACCTAAAGTTTAAAGCAGAAATTGGGGCACTTTTGAAATTTTCATTTTTGACCAAAAATCGACATGTCCGGGGATTAGGGAATTTCTCATATGCCACAAAACGGTTGAAGCAACTGTTCAAAAATGATGCTCCGAAATCAACTTCTGTCACCTTAGTGATACATTTTGGGATAGTACCTAAAGTTTAAAGCAGAAATTGGGGCACTTTTGAAATTTTCATTTTTGACCAAAATCGACAGGTCCGGGGCTTATGGAATTCTCATATGCCACAAAATGATTGAAGCTCCTGTTCAAAAACGATGCTCCGAAATCAACTTCTGTCACTTTAGTGATACATTTTGGGATAGTACCTAAAGTTTAAAGCAGAAATTGGGGCACTTTTGAAATTTTCATTTTTGACCAAAATCGACAGGTCCGGGGCTTAGGGAATTCTCATATGCCACAAAACGGTTGAAGCTCCTGTTCAAAAATGATGCTCCGAAATCAACTTCTGTCACCTTAGTGATACATTTTGGGATAGTACCTAAAGTTTAAAGCAGAAATTGGGGCACTTTTGAAATTTTCATTTTTGACCGAAATCGACAGGTCCGGGGCTTATGGAATTCTCATATGCCACAAAACGATTGAAGCTCCTGTTCAAAAATGATGCTCCGAAATCAACTTCTGTCACCTTAGTGATACATTTTGGGATAGTACCTAAA
Organism: Pseudophryne corroboree; assembly: GCF_028390025.1. NCBI lineage: Eukaryota > Metazoa > Chordata > Amphibia > Anura > Myobatrachidae > Pseudophryne > Pseudophryne corroboree. Next base: position 104,906 of record NW_026967694.1, on the reverse strand, counting down.
GTTTAAAGCAGAAATTGGGGCACTTTTGAAATTTTCATTTTTGACCAAAATCGACAGGCCCGGGGCTTAGGGAATTCTCATATGCCACAAAACGGTTGAAGCTCCTGTTCAAAAATGATGCTCCAAAATCAACTTCTGTCACCTTAGTGATACATTTTGGGATAGTACCTAAAGTTTAAAGCAGAAATTGGGGCACTTTTGAAATTTTAATTTTTGACCAAAATCGACAGGTCCGGGGCTTAGGGAATTTCTCATATTCCACAAAACGGTTGAAGCTCCTGTTCAAAAATGATGCTCCGAAATCAACTTCTGTCACCTTAGTGATACATTTTGGGATAGTACCTAAAGTTTAAAGCAGAAATTGGGGCACTTTTGAAATTTTCATTTTTGACCAAAATCGACAGGTCCGGGGCTTATGGAATTCTCATATGCCACAAAACGATTGAAGCTCCTGTTCAAAAATGATGCTCCGAAATCAACTTCTGTCACCTTAGTGATACATTTTGGGATAGTACCTAAAGTTTAAAGCAGAAATTGGGGCACTTTTGAAATTTTCATTTTTGACCAAAATCGACAGGTCCCGGGCTTATGGAATTCTCATATGCCACAAAACGGTTGAAGCTCCTGTTCAAAAATGATGCTCCAAAATCAACTTCTGTCACCTTAGTGATACATTTTGGGATAGTACCTAAAGTTTAAAGCAGAAATTGGGGCACTTTTGAAATTTTCATTTTTGACCAAAAATCGACAGGTCCGGGGATTAGGGAATTTCTCATATGCCACAAAACGGTTGAAGCAACTGTTCAAAAATGATGCTCCGAAATCAACTTCTGTCACCTTAGTGATAAATTTTGGGATAGTACCTAAAGTTTAAAGCAGAAATTGGGGCACTTTTGAAATTTTCATTTTTGACCAAAATCGACAGGTCCGGGGCTTATGGAATTCTCATATGCCACAAAATGATTGAAGCTCCTGTTCAAAAACGATGCTCCGAAATCAACTTCTGTCACCTTAGTGATACATTTTGGGATAGTACCTAAAGTTTAAAGCAGAAATTGGGGCACTTTTGAAATTTTCATTTTTGACCAAAATCGACAGGTCTGGGGCTTAGGGAATTTCTCATATGCCACAAAACGGTTGAAGCAACTGTTCAAAAATGATGCTCCGAAATCAACTTCTGTCACCTTAGTGATACATTTTGGGATAATACCTAAAGTTTAAAGCAGAAATTGGGGCACTTTTGAAATTTTCATTTTTGACCAAAATCGACAGGCCCGGGGCTTAGGGAATTCTCATATGCCACAAAACGGTTGAAGCTCCTGTTCAAAAATGATGCTCCAAAATCAACTTCTGTCATCTTAGTGATACATTTTGGGATAGTACCTAAAGTTTAAAGCAGAAATTGGGGCACTTTTGAAATTTTCATTTTTGACAAAAATCGACAAGTCCGGGGCTTAGGGAATTTCTCATATGCCACAAAACGGTTGAAGCTCCTGTTCAAAAATGATGCTCCGAAATCAACTTCTGTCACCTTAGTGATACATTTTGGGATAGTACCTAAAGTTTAAAGCAGAAATTGGGGCACTTTTGAAATTTTAATTTTTGACCAAAATCGACAGGTCCGGGGCTTAGGGAATTTCTCATATTCCACAAAACGGTTGAAGCTCCTGTTCAAAAATGATGCTCCGAAATCAACTTCTGTCACCTTAGTGATACATTTTGGGATAGTACCTAAAGTTTAAAGCAGAAATTGGGGCACTTTTGAAATTTTAATTTTTGACCAAAATCGACAGGTCCGGGGCTTAGGGAATTTCTCATATGCCACAAAACGGTTGAAGCTCCTGTTCAAAAATGATGCTCCGAAATAAACTTCTGTCACCTTAGTGATACATTTTGGGATAATACCTAAAGTTTAAAGCAGAAATTGGGGCACTTCTGAAATTTTCATTTTTGACCAAAATCGACAGGTCCGGGGCTTAGGGAATTCTCATATGCCACAAAACGGTTGAAGCTCCTGTTCAAAAATGATGCTCCAAAATCAACTTCTGTCACCTTAGTGATACATTTTGGGATAGTACCTAAAGTTTAAAGCAGAAATTGGGGCACTTTTGAAATTTTCATTTTTGACCAAAATCGACAGGTCCGGGGCTTATGGAATTCTCATATGCCACAAAACGATTGAAGCTCCTGTTCAAAAATGATGCTCCGAAATCAACTTCTGTCACCTTAGTGATACATTTTGGGATAGTACCTAAAGTTTAAAGCAGAAATTGGGGCACTTTTGAAATTTTCATTTTTGACCAAAATCGACAGGTCCGGGGCTTAGGGAATTCTCATATGCCACAAAACGGTTGAAGCTCCTGTTCAAAAATGATGCTCCAAAATCAACTTCTGTCACCTTAGTGATACATTTTGGGATAGTACCTAAAGTTTAAACCAGAAATTGGGGCACTTTTGAAATTTTCATTTTTGACCGAAATCGACAGGTCCGGGGCTTATGGAATTCTCATATGCCACAAAACGATTGAAGCTCCTGTTCAAAAATGATGTTCCGAAATCAACTTCTGTCACCTTAGTGATACATTTTGGGATAGTACCTAAAGTTTAAAGCAGAAATTGGGGCACTTTTGAAATTTTCATTTTTGACCAAAATCGACAGGCCCGGGGCTTAGGGAATTCTCATATGCCACAAAACGGTTGAAGCTCCTGTTCAAAAATGATGCTCCAAAATCAACTTCTGTCACCTTAGTGATACATTTTGGGATAGTACCTAAAGTTTAAAGCAGAAATTGGGGCACTTTTGAAATTTTCATTTTTGACCAAAATCGACAGGTCCGGGGCTTATGGAATTCTCATATGCCACAAAACGATTGAAGCTCCTGTTCAAAAATGATGCTCCGAAATCAACTTCTGTCACCTTAGTGATACATTTTGGGATAGTACCTAAAGTTTAAAGCAGAAATTGGGGCACTTTTGAAATTTTCATTTTTGACCAAAATCGACAGGTCCCGGGCTTATGGAATTCTCATATGCCACAAAACGGTGAAGCTCCTGTTCAAAAATGATGCTCCAAAATCAACTTCTGTCACCTTAGTGATACATTTTGGGATAGTACCTAAAGTTTAAAGCAGAAATTGGGGCACTTTTGAAATTTTCATTTTTGACCAAAAATCGACAGGTCCGGGGATTAGGGAATTTCTCATATGCCACAAAACGGTTGAAGCAACTGTTCAAAAATGATGCTCCGAAATCAACTTCTGTCACCTTAGTGATAAATTTTGGGATAGTACCTAAAGTTTAAAGCAGAAATTGGGGCACTTTTGAAATTTTCATTTTTGACCAAAATCGACAGGTCCGGGGCTTATGGAATTCTCATATGCCACAAAATGATTGAAGCTCCTGTTCAAAAACGATGCTCCGAAATCAACTTCTGTCACCTTAGTGATACATTTTGGGATAGTACCTAAAGTTTAAAGCAGAAATTGGGGCACTTTTGAAATTTTCATTTTTGACCAAAATCGACAGGTCCGGGGCTTATGGAATTCTCATATGCCACAAAACGGTTGAAGCTCCTGTTCAAAAATGATGCTCCGAAATCAACTTCTGTCACCTTAGTGATACATTTTGGGATAGTACCTAAAGTTTAAAGCAGAAATTGGGGCACTTTTGAAATTTTAATTTTTGACCAAAATCGACAGGTCCGGGGCTTAGGGAATTTCTCATATGCCACAAAACGGTTGAAGCTCCTGTTCAAAAATGATGCTCCGAAATAAACTTCTGTCACCTTAGTGATACATTTTGGGATAATACCTAAAGTTTAAAGCAGAAATTGGGGCACTTCTGAAATTTTCATTTTTGACCAAAATCGACAGGTCCGGGGCTTAGGGAATTCTCATATGCCACAAAACGGTTGAAGCTCCTGTTCAAAAATGATGCTCCAAAATCAACTTCTGTCACCTTAGTGATACATTTTGGGATAGTACCTAAAGTTTAAAGCAGAAATTGGGGCACTTTTGAAATTTTCATTTTTGACAAAAATCGACAAGTCAGGGGCTTAGGGAATTTCTCATATGCCACAAAACGGTTGAAGCTCCTGTTCAAAAATGATGCTCCGGAATACACTTCTGTCACCTTAGTGATACATTTTGGGATAGTACCTAAAGTTTAAAGCAGAAATTGGGGCACTTTTGAAATTTTCATTTTTGACCAAAATCGACAGGTCCGGGGCTTATGGAATTCTCATATGCCACAAAACGGTTGAAGCTCCTGTTCAAAAATGATGCTCCGAAATCAACTTCTGTCACCTTAGTGATACATTTTGGGATAGTACCTAAAGTTTAAAGCAGAAATTGGGGCACTTTTGAAATTTTCATTTTTGACCAAAATCGACAGGTCCGGGGCTTATGGAATTCTCATATGCCACAAAACGATTGAAGCTCCTGTTCAAAAATGATGCTCCGAAATCAACTTCTGTCACCTTAGTGATACATTTTGGGATAGTACCTAAAGTTTAAAGCAGAAATTGGGGCACTTTTGAAATTTTCATTTTTGACCAAAATCGACAGGTCCGGGGCTTATGGAATTCTCATATGCCACAAAACGGTTGAAGCTCCTGTTCAAAAATGATGCTCCAATATCAACTTCTGTCACCTTAGTGATACATTTTGGGATAGTACCTAAAGTTTAAAGCAGAAATTGGGGCACTTTTGAAATTTTCATTTTTGACCAAAAATCGACAGGTCCGGGGATTAGGGAATTTCTCATATGCCACAAAACGGTTGAAGCAACTGTTCAAAAATGATGCTCCGAAATCAACTTCTGTCACCTTAGTGATACATTTTGGGATAGTACCTAAAGTTTAAAGCAGAAATTGGGGCACTTTTGAAATTTTCATTTTTGACCAAAATCGACAGGTCCGGGGCTTAGGGAATTTCTCATATGCCACAAAACGGTTGAAGCTCCTGTTCAAAAATGATGCTCCGAAATCAACTTCTGTCACCTTAGTGATACATTTTGGGATAGTACCTAAAGTTTAAAGCAGAAATTGGGGCACTTTTGAAATTTTCATTTTTGACCAAAATCGACAGGTCCCGGGCTTATGGAATTCTCATATGCCACAAAACGGTTGAAGCTCCTGTTCAAAAATGATGCTCCAAAATCAACTTCTGTCACCTTAGTGATACATTTTGGGATAGTACCTAAAGTTTAAAGCAGAAATTGGGGCACTTTTGAAATTTTCATTTTTGACCAAAAATCGACAGGTCCGGGGATTAGGGAATTTCTCATATGCCACAAAACGGTTGAAGCAACTGTTCAAAAATGATGCTCCGAAATCAACTTCTGTCACCTTAGTGATACATTTTGGGATAGTACCTAAAGTTTAAAGCAGAAATTGGGGCACTTTTGAAATTTTCATTTTTGACCAAAATCGACAGGTCCGGGGCTTATGGAATTCTCATATGCCACAAATTGATTGAAGCTCCTGTTCAAAAACGATGCTCCGAAATCAACTTCTGTCACTTTAGTGATACATTTTGGGATAGTACCTAAAGTTTAAAGCAGAAATTGGGGCACTTTTGAAATTTTCATTTTTGACCAAAATCGACAGGTCCGGGGCTTAGGGAATTCTCATATGCCACAAAACGGTTGAAGCTCCTGTTCAAAAATGATGCTCCGAAATCAACTTCTGTCACCTTAGTGATACATTTTGGGATAGTACCTAAAGTTTAAAGCAGAAATTGGGGCACTTTTGAAATTTTCATTTTTGACCAAAATCGACAGGTCCCGGGCTTATGGAATTCTCATATGCCACAAAACGGTTGAAGCTCCTGTTCAAAAATGATGCTCCAAAATCAACTTCTGTCACCTTAGTGATACATTTTGGGATAGTACCTAAAGTTTAAAGCAGAAATTGGGGCACTTTTGAAATTTTCATTTTTGACCAAAAATCGACAGGTCCGGGGATTAGGGAATTTCTCATATGCCACAAAACGGTTGAAGCAACTGTTCAAAAATGATGCTCCGAAATCAACTTCTGTCACCTTAGTGATACATTTTGGGATAGTACCTAAAGTTTAAAGCAGAAATTGGGGCACTTTTGAAATTTTCATTTTTGACCAAAATCGACAGGTCCGGGGCTTATGGAATTCTCATATGCCACAAAATGATTGAAGCTCCTGTTCAAAAACGATGCTCCGAAATCAACTTCTGTCACTTTAGTGATACATTTTGGGATAGTACCTAAAGTTTAAAGCAGAAATTGGGGCACTTTTGAAATTTTCATTTTTGACCAAAATCGACAGGTCCGGGGCTTAGGGAATTCTCATATGCCACAAAACGGTTGAAGCTCCTGTTCAAAAATGATGCTCCGAAATCAACTTCTGTCACCTTAGTGATACATTTTGGGATAGTACCTAAAGTTTAAAGCAGAAATTGGGGCACTTTTGAAATTTTCATTTTTGACCGAAATCGACAGGTCCGGGGCTTATGGAATTCTCATATGCCACAAAACGATTGAAGCTCCTGTTCAAAAATGATGCTCCGAAATCAACTTCTGTCACCTTAGTGATACATTTTGGGATAGTACCTAAAGTTTAAAGCAGAAATTGGGGCACTTTTGAAATTTTCATTTTTGACCAAAATCGACAGGCCCGGGGCTTAGGGAATTCTCATATGCCACAAAACGGTTGAAGCTCCAGTTCAAAAATGATGCTCCAAAATCAACTTCTGTCACCTTAGTGATACATTTTGGGATAGTACCTAAAGTTTAAAGCAGAAATTGGGGCACTTTTGAAATTTTAATTTTTGACCAAAATCGACAGGTCCGGGGCTTAGGGAATTTCTCATATTCCACAAAACGGTTGAAGCTCCTGTTCAAAAATGATGCTCCGAAATCAACTTCTGTCACCTTAGTGATACATTTTGGGATAGTACCTAAAGTTTAAAGCAGAAATTGGGGCACTTTTGAAATTTTCATTTTTGACCAAAATCGACAGGTCCGGGGCTTATGGAATTCTCATATGCCACAAAACGATTGAAGCTCCTGTTCAAAAATGATGCTCCGAAATCAACTTCTGTCACCTTAGTGATACATTTTGGGATAGTACCTAAAGTTTAAAGCAGAAATTGGGGCACTTTTGAAATTTTCATTTTTGACCAAAATCGACAGGTCCCGGGCTTATGGAATTCTCATATGCCACAAAACGGTTGAAGCTCCTGTTCAAAAATGATGCTCCAAAATCAACTTCTGTCACCTTAGTGATACATTTTGGGATAGTACCTAAAGTTTAAAGCAGAAATTGGGGCACTTTTGAAATTTTCATTTTTGACCAAAAATCGACAGGTCCGGGGATTAGGGAATTTCTCATATGCCACAAAACGGTTGAAGCAACTGTTCAAAAATGATGCTCCGAAATCAACTTCTGTCACCTTAGTGATAAATTTTGGGATAGTACCTAAAGTTTAAAGCAGAAATTGGGGCACTTTTGAAATTTTCATTTTTGACCAAAATCGACAGGTCCGGGGCTTATGGAATTCTCATATGCCACAAAATGATTGAAGCTCCTGTTCAAAAACGATGCTCCGAAATCAACTTCTGTCACCTTAGTGATACATTTTGGGATAGTACCTAAAGTTTAAAGCAGAAATTGGGGCACTTTTGAAATTTTCATTTTTGACCAAAATCGACAGGTCTGGGGCTTAGGGAATTTCTCATATGCCACAAAACGGTTGAAGCAACTGTTCAAAAATGATGCTCCGAAATCAACTTCTGTCACCTTAGTGATACATTTTGGGATAATACCTAAAGTTTAAAGCAGAAATTGGGGCACTTTTGAAATTTTCATTTTTGACCAAAATCGACAGGCCCGGGGCTTAGGGAATTCTCATATGCCACAAAACGGTTGAAGCTCCTGTTCAAAAATGATGCTCCAAAATCAACTTCTGTCATCTTAGTGATACATTTTGGGATAGTACCAAAAGTTTAAAGCAGAAATTGGGGCACTTTTGAAATTTTCATTTTTGACAAAAATCGACAAGTCCGGGGCTTAGGGAATTTCTCATATGCCACAAAACGGTTGAAGCTCCTGTTCAAAAATGATGCTCCGAAATCAACTTCTGTCACCTTAGTGATACATTTTGGGATAGTACCTAAAGTTTAAAGCAGAAATTGGGGCACTTTTGAAATTTTAATTTTTGACCAAAATCGACAGGTCCGGGGCTTAGGGAATTTCTCATATTCCACAAAACGGTTGAAGCTCCTGTTCAAAAATGATGCTCCGAAATCAACTTCTGTCACCTTAGTGATACATTTTGGGATAGTACCTAAAGTTTAAAGCAGAAATTGGGGCACTTTTGAAATTTTAATTTTTGACCAAAATCGACAGGTCCGGGGCTTAGGGAATTTCTCATATGCCACAAAACGGTTGAAGCTCCTGTTCAAAAATGATGCTCCGAAATAAACTTCTGTCACCTTAGTGATACATTTTGGGATAGTACCTAAAGTTTAAAGCAGAAATTGGGGCACTTTTGAAATTTTCATTTTTGACCAAAATCGACAGGTCCGGGGCTTAGGGAATTTCTCATATGCCACAAAACGGTTGAAGCTCCTGTTCAAAAATGATGCTCCAAAATCAACTTCTGTCACCTTAGTGATACATTTTGGGATAGTACCTAAAGTTTAAAGCAGAAATTGGGGCACTTTTGAAATTTTCATTTTTGACCAAAATCGACAGGTCCGGGGCTTATGGAATTCTCATATGCCACAAAACGATTGAAGCTCCTGTTCAAAAATGATGCTCCGAAATCAACTTCTGTCACCTTAGTGATACATTTTGGGATAGTACCTAAAGTTTAAAGCAGAAATTGGGGCACTTTTGAAATTTTAATTTTTGACCAAAATCGACAGGTCCGGGGCTTAGGGAATTTCTCATATTCCACAAAACGGTTGAAGCTCCTGTTCAAAAATGATGCTCCGAAATCAACTTCTGTCACCTTAGTGATACATTTTGGGATAGTACCTAAAGTTTAAAGCAGAAATTGGGGCACTTTTGAAATTTTAATTTTTGACCAAAATCGACAGGTCCGGGGCTTAGGGAATTTCTCATATTCCACAAAACGGTTGAAGCTCCTGTTCAAAAATGATGCTCCGAAATCAACTTCTGTCACCTTAGTGATACATTTTGGGATAGTACCTAAAGTTTAAAGCAGAAATTGGGGCACTTTTGAAATTTTCATTTTTGACCAAAATCGACAGGTCCCGGGCTTATGGAATTCTCATATGCCACAAAACGGTTGAAGCTCCTGTTCAAAAATGATGCTCCAAAATCAACTTCTGTCACCTTAGTGATACATTTTGGGATAGTACCTAAAGTTTAAAGCAGAAATTGGGGCACTTTTGAAATTTTCATTTTTGACCAAAAATCGACAGGTCCGGGGATTAGGGAATTTCTCATATGCCACAAAACGGTTGAAGCAACTGTTCAAAAATGATGCTCCGAAATCAACTTCTGTCACCTTAGTGATAAATTTTGGGATAGTACCTAAAGTTTAAAGCAGAAATTGGGGCACTTTTGAAATTTTCATTTTTGACCAAAATCGACAGGTCCGGGGCTTATGGAATTCTCATATGCCACAAAATGATTGAAGCTCCTGTTCAAAAACGATGCTCCGAAATCAACTTCTGTCACCTTAGTGATACATTTTGGGATAGTACCTAAAGTTTAAAGCAGAAATTGGGGCACTTTTGAAATTTTCATTTTTGACCAAAATCGACAGGTCTGGGGCTTAGGGAATTTCTCATATGCCACAAAACGGTTGAAGCAACTGTTCAAAAATGATGCTCCGAAATCAACTTCTGTCACCTTAGTGATACATTTTGGGATAATACCTAAAGTTTAAAGCAGAAATTGGGGCACTTTTGAAATTTTCATTTTTGACCAAAATCGACAGGCCCGGGGCTTAGGGAATTCTCATATGCCACAAAACGGTTGAAGCTCCTGTTCAAAAATGATGCTCCAAAATCAACTTCTGTCATCTTAGTGATACATTTTGGGATAGTACCTAAAGTTTAAAGCAGAAATTGGGGCACTTTTGAAATTTTCATTTTTGACAAAAATCGACAAGTCCGGGGCTTAGGGAATTTCTCATATGCCACAAAACGGTTGAAGCTCCTGTTCAAAAATGATGCTCCGAAATCAACTTCTGTCACCTTAGTGATACATTTTGGGATAGTACCTAAAGTTTAAAGCAGAAATTGGGGCACTTTTGAAATTTTAATTTTTGACCAAAATCGACAGGTCCGGGGCTTAGGGAATTTCTCATATTCCACAAAACGGTTGAAGCTCCTGTTCAAAAATGATGCTCCGAAATCAACTTCTGTCACCTTAGTGATACATTTTGGGATAGTACCTAAAGTTTAAAGCAGAAATTGGGGCACTTTTGAAATTTTAATTTTTGACCAAAATCGACAGGTCCGGGGCTTAGGGAATTTCTCATATGCCACAAAACGGTTGAAGCTCCTGTTCAAAAATGATGCTCCGAAATAAACTTCTGTCACCTTAGTGATACATTTTGGGATAGTACCTAAAGTTTAAAGCAGAAATTGGGGCACTTTTGAAATTTTCATTTTTGACCAAAATCGACAGGTCCGGGGCTTAGGGAATTTCTCATATGCCACAAAACGGTTGAAGCTCCTGTTCAAAAATGATGCTCCAAAATCAACTTCTGTCACCTTAGTGATACATTTTGGGATAGTACCTAAAGTTTAAAGCAGAAATTGGGGCACTTTTGAAATTTTCATTTTTGACCAAAATCGACAGGTCCGGGGCTTATGGAATTCTCATATGCCACAAAACGATTGAAGCTCCTGTTCAAAAATGATGCTCCGAAATCAACTTCTGTCACCTTAGTGATACATTTTGGGATAGTACCTAAAGTTTAAAGCAGAAATTGGGGCACTTTTGAAATTTTCATTTTTGACCAAAATCGACAGGTCCGGGGCTTAGGGAATTCTCATATGCCACAAAACGGTTGAAGCTCCTGTTCAAAAATGATGCTCCAAAATCAACTTCTGTCACCTTAGTGATACATTTTGGGATAGTACCTAAAGTTTAAAGCAGAAATTGGGGCACTTTTGAAATTTTCATTTTTGACCAAAAATCGACAGGTCCGGGGATTAGGGAATTTCTCATATGCCACAAAACGGTTGAAGCAACTGTTCAAAAATGATGCTCCGAAATCAACTTCTGTCACCTTAGTGATAAATTTTGGGATAGTACCTAAAGTTTAAAGCAGAAATTGGGGCACTTTTGAAATTTTCATTTTTGACCAAAATCGACAGGTCCGGGGCTTATGGAATTCTCATATGCCACAAAATGATTGAAGCTCCTGTTCAAAAACGATGCTCCGAAATCAACTTCTGTCACCTTAGTGATACATTTTGGGATAGTACCTAAAGTTTAAAGCAGAAATTGGGGCACTTTTGAAATTTTCATTTTTGACCAAAATCGACAGGTCTGGGGCTTAGGGAATTTCTCATATGCCACAAAACGGTTGAAGCAACTGTTCAAAAATGATGCTCCGAAATCAACTTCTGTCACCTTAGTGATACATTTTGGGATAATACCTAAAGTTTAAAGCAGAAATTGGGGCACTTTTGAAATTTTCATTTTTGACCAAAATCGACAGGCCCGGGGCTTAGGGAATTCTCATATGCCACAAAACGGTTGAAGCTCCTGTTCAAAAATGATGCTCCAAAATCAACTTCTGTCATCTTAGTGATACATTTTGGGATAGTACCTAAAGTTTAAAGCAGAAATTGGGGCACTTTTGAAATTTTCATTTTTGACAAAAATCGACAAGTCCGGGGCTTAGGGAATTTCTCATATGCCACAAAACGGTTGAAGCTCCTGTTCAAAAATGATGCTCCGAAATCAACTTCTGTCACCTTAGTGATACATTTTGGGATAGTACCTAAAGTTTAAAGCAGAAATTGGGGCACTTTTGAAATTTTAATTTTTGACCAAAATCGACAGGTCCGGGGCTTAGGGAATTTCTCATATTCCACAAAACGGTTGAAGCTCCTGTTCAAAAATGATGCTCCGAAATCAACTTCTGTCACCTTAGTGATACATTTTGGGATAGTACCTAAAGTTTAAAGCAGAAATTGGGGCACTTTTGAAATTTTAATTTTTGACCAAAATCGACAGGTCCGGGGCTTAGGGAATTTCTCATATGCCACAAAACGGTTGAAGCTCCTGTTCAAAAATGATGCTCCGAAATAAACTTCTGTCACCTTAGTGATACATTTTGGGATAGTACCTAAAGTTTAAAGCAGAAATTGGGGCACTTTTGAAATTTTCATTTTTGACCAAAATCGACAGGTCCGGGGCTTAGGGAATTTCTCATATGCCACAAAACGGTTGAAGCTCCTGTTCAAAAATGATGCTCCAAAATCAACTTCTGTCACCTTAGTGATACATTTTGGGATAGTACCTAAAGTTTAAAGCAGAAATTGGGGCACTTTTGAAATTTTCATTTTTGACCAAAATCGACAGGTCCGGGGCTTATGGAATTCTCATATGCCACAAAACGATTGAAGCTCCTGTTCAAAAATGATGCTCCGAAATCAACTTCTGTCACCTTAGTGATACATTTTGGGATAGTACCTAAAGTTTAAAGCAGAAATTGGGGCACTTTTGAAATTTTCATTTTTGACCAAAATCGACAGGTCCGGGGCTTAGGGAATTCTCATATGCCACAAAACGGTTGAAGCTCCTGTTCAAAAATGATGCTCCAAAATCAACTTCTGTCACCTTAGTGATACATTTTGGGATAGTACCTAAAGTTTAAAGCAGAAATTGGGGCACTTTTGAAATTTTCATTTTTGACCGAAATCGACAGGTCCGGGGCTTATGGAATTCTCATATGCCACAAAACGATTGAAGCTCCTGTTCAAAAATGATGCTCCGAAATCAACTTCTGTCACCTTAGTGATACATTTTGGGATAGTACCTAAAGTTTAAAGCAGAAATTGGGGCACTTTTGAAATTTTCATTTTTGACCAAAATCGACAGGCCCGGGGCTTAGGGAATTCTCATATGCCACAAAACGGTTGAAGCTCCTGTTCAAAAATGATGCTCCAAAATCAACTTCTGTCACCTTAGTGATACATTTTGGGATAGTACCTAAAGTTTAAAGCAGAAATTGGGGCACTTTTGAAATTTTCATTTTTGACCAAAATCGACAGGTCCGGGGCTTATGGAATTCTCATATGCCACAAAACGATTGAAGCTCCTGTTCAAAAATGATGCTCCGAAATCAACTTCTGTCACCTTAGTGATACATTTTGGGATAGTACCTAAAGTTTAAAGCAGAAATTGGGGCACTTTTGAAATTTTCATTTTTGACCAAAATCGACAGGTCCCGGGCTTATGGAATTCTCATATGCCACAAAACGGTTGAAGCTCCTGTTCAAAAATGATGCTCCAAAATCAACTTCTGTCACCTTAGTGATACATTTTGGGATAGTACCTAAAGTTTAAAGCAGAAATTGGGGCACTTTTGAAATTTTCATTTTTGACCAAAAATCGACAGGTCCGGGGATTAGGGAATTTCTCATATGCCACAAAACGGTTGAAGCAACTGTTCAAAAATGATGCTCCGAAATCAACTTCTGTCACCTTAGTGATACATTTTGGGATAGTACCTAAAGTTTAAAGCAGAAATTGGGGCACTTTTGAAATTTTCATTTTTGACCGAAATCGACAGGTCCGGGGCTTATGGAATTCTCATATGCCACAAAACGGTTGAAGCTCCTGTTCAAAAATGATGCTCCGAAATCAACTTCTGTCACCTTAGTGATACATTTTGGGATAGTACCTAAAGTTTAAAGCAGAAATTGGGGCACTTTTGAAATTTTCATTTTTGACCGAAATCGACAGGTCCGGGGCTTATGGAATTCTCATATGCCACAAAACGGTTGAAGCTCCTGTTCAAAAATGATGCTCCAAAATCAACTTCTGTCACCTTAGTGATACATTTTGGGATAGCACCTAAAGTTTAAAGCAGAAATTGGGGCACTTTTGAAATTTTCATTTTTGACAAAAATCGACAAGTCCGGGGCTTAGGGAATTTCTCATATGCCACAAAACGGTTGAAGCTCCTGTTCAAAAATGATGCTCCGGAATCAACTTCTGTCACCTTAGTGATACATTTTGGGATAGTACCTAAAGTTTAAAGCAGAAATTGGGGCACTTTTGAAATTTTCATTTTTGACCAAAATCGACAGGTCCGGGGCTTATGGAATTCTCATATGCCACAAAACGGTTGAAGCTCCTGTTCAAAAATGATGCTCCGAAATCAACTTCTGTCACCTTAGTGATACATTTTGGGATAGTACCTAAAGTTTAAAGCAGAAATTGGGGCACTTTTGAAATTTTCATTTTTGACCAAAATCGACAGGTCCGGGGCTTATGGAATTCTCATATACCACAAAACGATTGAAGCTCCTGTTCAAAAATGATGCTCCGAAATCAACTTCTGTCACCTTAGTGATACATTTTGGGATAGTACCTAAAGTTTAAAGCAGAAATTGGGGCACTTTTGAAATTTTCATTTTTGACCAAAATCGACAGGCCCGGGGCTTAGGGAATTCTCATATGCCACAAAACGGTTGAAGCTCCTGTTCAAAAATGATGCTCCAAAATCAACTTCTGTCACCTTAGTGATACATTTTGGGATAGTACCTAAAGTTTAAAGCAGAAATTGGGGCACTTTTGAAATTTTCATTTTTGACCAAAATCGACAGGTCCGGGGCTTATGGAATTCTCATATGCCACAAAACGATTGAAGCTCCTGTTCAAAAATGATGCTCCGAAATCAACTTCTGTCACCTTAGTGATACATTTTGGGATAGTACCTAAAGTTTAAAGCAGAAATTGGGGCACTTTTGAAATTTTCATTTTTGACCAAAATCGACAGGTCCCGGGCTTATGGAATTCTCATATGCCACAAAACGGTTGAAGCTCCTGTTCAAAAATGATGCTCCAAAATCAACTTCTGTCACCTTAGTGATACATTTTGGGATAGTACCTAAAGTTTAAAGCAGAAATTGGGGCACTTTTGAAATTTTCATTTTTGACCAAAAATCGACAGGTCCGGGGATTAGGGAATTTCTCATATGCCACAAAACGGTTGAAGCAACTGTTCAAAAATGATGCTCCGAAATCAACTTCTGTCACCTTAGTGATACATTTTGGGATAGTACCTAAAGTTTAAAGCAGAAATTGGGGCACTTTTGAAATTTTCATTTTTGACCGAAATCGACAGGTCCGGGGCTTATGGAATTCTCATATGCCACAAAACGGTTGAAGCTCCTGTTCAAAAATGATGCTCCGAAATCAACTTCTGTCACCTTAGTGATACATTTTGGGATAGTACCTAAAGTTTAAAGCAGAAATTGGGGCACTTTTGAAATTTTCATTTTTGACCGAAATCGACAGGTCCGGGGCTTATGGAATTCTCATATGCCACAAAACGGTTGAAGCTCCTGTTCAAAAATGATGCTCCAAAATCAACTTCTGTCACCTTAGTGATACATTTTGGGATAGCACCTAAAGTTTAAAGCAGAAATTGGGGCACTTTTGAAATTTTCATTTTTGACAAAAATCGACAAGTCCGGGGCTTAGGGAATTTCTCATATGCCACAAAACGGTTGAAGCTCCTGTTCAAAAATGATGCTCCGGAATCAACTTCTGTCACCTTAGTGATACATTTTGGGATAGTACCTAAAGTTTAAAGCAGAAATTGGGGCACTTTTGAAATTTTCATTTTTGACCAAAATCGACAGGTCCGGGGCTTATGGAATTCTCATATGCCACAAAACGGTTGAAGCTCCTGTTCAAAAATGATGCTCCGAAATCAACTTCTGTCACCTTAGTGATACATTTTGGGATAGTACCTAAAGTTTAAAGCAGAAATTGGGGCACTTTTGAAATTTTCATTTTTGACCAAAATCGACAGGTCCGGGGCTTATGGAATTCTCATATACCACAAAACGATTGAAGCTCCTGTTCAAAAATGATGCTCCGAAATCAACTTCTGTCACCTTAGTGATACATTTTGGGATAGTACCTAAAGTTTAAAGCAGAAATTTGGGCACTTTTGAAATTTTCATTTTTGACCAAAATCGACAGGTCCAGGGCTTATGGAATTCTCATATGCCACAAAACGGTTGAAGCTCCTGTTCAAAAATGATGCTCCAATATCAACTTCTGTCACCTTAGTGATACATTTTGGGATAGTACCTAAAGTTTAAAGCAGAAATTGGGGCACTTTTGAAATTTTCATTTTTGACCAAAAATCGACAGGTTCGGGGATTAGGGAATTTCTCGTATGCCACAAAACGGTTGAAGCAACTGTTCAAAAATGATGCTCCGAAATCAACTTCTGTCACCTTAGTGATACATTTTGGGATAGTACCTAAAGTTTAAAGCAGAAATTGGGGCACTTTTGAAATTTTCATTTTTGACCAAAATCGACAGGTCCGGGGCTTAGGGAATTTCTCATATGCCACAAAACGGTTGAAGCTCCTGTTCAAAAATGATGCTCCGAAATCAACTTCTGTCACCTTAGTGATACATTTTGGGATAATACCTAAAGTTTAAAGCAGAAATTGGGGCACTTTTGAAATTTTTATTTTTGACCAAAATCGACAGGTCCGGGGCTTAGGGAATTCTCATATGCTACAAAACGGTTGAAGCTCCTGTTCAAAAATGATGCTCCAAAATCAACTTCTGTCACCTTAGTGATACATTTTGGGATAGTACCTAAAGTTTAAAGCAGAAATTGGGGCACTTTTGAAATTTTCATTTTGGACCAAAATCGACAGGTCCGGGGCTTATGGAATTCTCATATGCCACAAAACGATTGAAGCTCCTGTTCAAAAATGATGCTCCGAAATCAACTTATGTCACCTTAGTGATACATTTTGGGATAGTACCTAAAGTTTAAAGCAGAAATTGGGGCACTTTTGAAATTTTCATTTTTGACCAAAATCGACAGGTCCGGGGCTTAGGGAATTCTCATATGCCACAAAACGGTTGAAGCTCCTGTTCAAAAATGATGCTCTAAAATCAACTTCTGTCACCTTAGTGATACATTTTGGGATAGTACCTAAAGTTTAAAGCAGAAATTGGGGCACTTTTGAAATTTTCATTTTTGACCAAAATCGACAGGTCCCGGGCTTATGGAATTCTCATATGCCACAAAACGGTTGAAGCTCCTGTTCAAAAATGATGCTCCAAAATCAACTTCTGTCACCTTAGTGATACATTTTGGGATAGTACCTAAAGTTTAAAGCAGAAATTGGGGCACTTTTGAAATTTTCATTTTTGACCAAAAATCGACAGGTCCGGGGATTAGGGAATTTCTCATATGCCACAAAACGGTTGAAGCAACTGTTCAAAAATGATGCTCCGAAATCAACTTCTGTCACCTTAGTGATACATTTTGGGATAGTACCTAAAGTTTAAAGCAGAAATTGGGGCACTTTTGAAATTTTCATTTTTGACCAAAATCGACAGGTCCGGGGCTTATGGAATTCTCATATGCCACAAAATGATTGAAGCTCCTGTTCAAAAACGATGCTCCGAAATCAACTTCTGTCACCTTTGTGATACATTTTGGGATAGTACCTAAAGTTTAAAGCAGAAATTGGGGCACTTTTGAAATTTTCATTTTTGACAAAAATCGACAAGTCCGGGGCTTAGGGAATTTCTCATATGCCACAAAACGATTGAAGCTCCTGTTCAAAAATGATGCTCCGAAATCAACTTCTGTCACCTTAGTGATACATTTTGGGATAGTACCTAAAGTTTAAAGCAGAAATTGGGGCACTTTTGAAATTTTCATTTTTGACCAAAATCGACAGGTCCGGGGCTTATGGAATTCTCATATGCCACAAAATGATTGAAGCTCCTGTTCAAAAACGATGCTCCGAAATCAACTTCTGTCACCTTAGTGATACATTTTGGGATAGTACCTAAAGTTTAAAGCAGAAATTGGGGCACTTTTGAAATTTTCATTTTTGACAAAAATCGACAAGTCCGGGGCTTAAGGAATTTCTCATATGCCACAAAACGATTGAAGCTCCTGTTAAAAAATGATGCTCCGAAATCAACTTCTGTCACCTTAGTGATACATTTTGGGATAGTACCTAAAGTTTAAAGCAGAAATTGGGGCACTTTTGAAATTTTCATTTTTGACCAAAATCGACAGGTCCGGGGCTTATGGAATTCTCATATGCCACAAAACGATTGAAGCTCCTGTTCAAAAATGATGCTCCGAAATCAACTTCTGTCACCTTAGTGATACATTTTGGGATAGTACCTAAAGTTTAAAGCAGAAATTGGGGCACTTTTGAAATTTTCATTTTTGACCAAAATCGACAGGTCCGGGGCTTAGGGAATTCTCATATGCCACAAAACGGTTGAAGCTCCTGTTCAAAAATGATGCTCCAAAATCAACTTCTGTCACCTTAGTGATACATTTTGGGATAGTACCTAAAGTTTAAAGCAGAAATTGGGGCACTTTTGAAATTTTCATTTTTGACCAAAATCGACAGGTCCCGGGCTTATGGAATTCTCATATGCCACAAAACGGTTGAAGCTCCTGTTCAAAAATAATGCTCCAAAATCAACTTCTGTCACCTTAGTGATACATTTTGGGATAGTACCTAAAGTTTAAAGCAGAAATTGGGGCACTTTTGAAATTTTCATTTTTGACCAAAAATCGACAGGTCCGGGGATTAGGGAATTTCTCATATGCCACAAAACGGTTGAAGCAACTGTTCAAAAATGATGCTCCGAAATCAACTTCTGTCACCTTAGTGATACATTTTGGGATAGTACCTAAAGTTTAAAGCAGAAATTGGGGCACTTTTGAAATTTTCATTTTTGACCAAAATCGACAGGTCCGGGGCTTATGGAATTCTCATATGCCACAAAATGATTGAAGCTCCTGTTCAAAAATGATGCTCCGAAATCAACTTCTGTCACCTTAGTGATACATTTTGGGATAGTACCTAAAGTTTAAAGCAGAAATTGGGGCACTTTTGAAATTTTCATTTTTGACCAAAATCGACAGGTCCGGGGCTTATGGAATTCTCATATGCCACAAAATGATTGAAGCTCCTGTTCAAAAACGATGCTCCGAAATCAACTTCTGTCACCTTAGTGATACATTTTGGGATAGTACCTAAAGTTTAAAGCAGAAATTGGGGCACTTTTGAAATTTTCATTTTTGACCAAAATCGACAGGTCCGGGGCTTAGGGAATTCTCATATGCCACAAAACGGTTGAAGCTCCTGTTCAAAAATGATGCTCCAAAATCAACTTCTGTCACCTTAGTGATACATTTTGGGATAGTACCTAAAGTTTAAAGCAGAAATTGGGGCACTTTTGAAATTTTCATTTTTGACCAAAATCGACAGGTCCCGGGCTTATGGAATTCTCATATGCCACAAAACGGTTGAAGCTCCTGTTCAAAAATGATGCTCCAAAATCAACTTCTGTCACCTTAGTGATACATTTTGGGATAGTACCTAAAGTTTAAAGCAGAAATTGGGGCACTTTTGAAATTTTCATTTTTGACCAAAAATCGACAGGTCCCGGGCTTATGGAATTCTCATATGCCACAAAACGGTTGAAGCTCCTGTTCAAAAATGATGCTCCGAAATCAACTTCTGTCACCTTAGTGATACATTTTGGGATAGTACCTAAAGTTTAAAGCAGAAATTGGGGCACTTTTGAAATTTTCATTTTTGACCAAAAATCGACAGGTCCGGGGATTAGGGAATTTCTCATATGCCACAAAACGGTTGAAGCAACTGTTCAAAAATGATGCTCCGAAATCAACTTCTGTCACCTTAGTGATACATTTTGGGATAGTACCTAAAGTTTAAAGCAGAAATTGGGGCACTTTTGAAATTTTCATTTTTGACCAAAATCGACAGGTCCGGGGCTTATGGAATTCTCATATGCCACAAAATGATTGAAGCTCCTGTTCAAAAACGATGCTCCGAAATCAACTTCTGTCACCTTTGTGATACATTTTGGGATAGTACCTAAAGTTTAAAGCAGAAATTGGGGCACTTTTGAAATTTTCATTTTTGACAAAAATCGACAAGTCCGGGGCTTAGGGAATTTCTCATATGCCACAAAACGATTGAAGCTCCTGTTCAAAAATGATGCTCCGAAATCAACTTCTGTCACCTTAGTGATACATTTTGGGATAGTACCTAAAGTTTAAAGCAGAAATTGGGGCACTTTTGAAATTTTCATTTTTGACCAAAATCGACAGGTCCGGGGCTTATGGAATTCTCATATGCCACAAAATGATTGAAGCTCCTGTTCAAAAACGATGCTCCGAAATCAACTTCTGTCACCTTAGTGATACATTTTGGGATAGTACCTAAAGTTTAAAGCAGAAATTGGGGCACTTTTGAAATTTTCATTTTTGACAAAAATCGACAAGTCCGGGGCTTAAGGAATTTCTCATATGCCACAAAACGATTGAAGCTCCTGTTAAAAAATGATGCTCCGAAATCAACTTCTGTCACCTTAGTGATACATTTTGGGATAGTACCTAAAGTTTAAAGCAGAAATTGGGGCACTTTTGAAATTTTCATTTTTGACCAAAATCGACAGGTCCGGGGCTTATGGAATTCTCATATGCCACAAAACGATTGAAGCTCCTGTTCAAAAATGATGCTCCGAAATCAACTTCTGTCACCTTAGTGATACATTTTGGGATAGTACCTAAAGTTTAAAGCAGAAATTGGGGCACTTTTGAAATTTTCATTTTTGACCAAAATCGACAGGTCCGGGGCTTAGGGAATTCTCATATGCCACAAAACGGTTGAAGCTCCTGTTCAAAAATGATGCTCCAAAATCAACTTCTGTCACCTTAGTGATACATTTTGGGATAGTACCTAAAGTTTAAAGCAGAAATTGGGGCACTTTTGAAATTTTCATTTTTGACCAAAATCGACAGGTCCCGGGCTTATGGAATTCTCATATGCCACAAAACGGTTGAAGCTCCTGTTCAAAAATAATGCTCCAAAATCAACTTCTGTCACCTTAGTGATACATTTTGGGATAGTACCTAAAGTTTAAAGCAGAAATTGGGGCACTTTTGAAATTTTCATTTTTGACCAAAAATCGACAGGTCCGGGGATTAGGGAATTTCTCATATGCCACAAAACGGTTGAAGCAACTGTTCAAAAATGATGCTCCGAAATCAACTTCTGTCACCTTAGTGATACATTTTGGGATAGTACCTAAAGTTTAAAGCAGAAATTGGGGCACTTTTGAAATTTTCATTTTTGACCAAAATCGACAGGTCCGGGGCTTATGGAATTCTCATATGCCACAAAATGATTGAAGCTCCTGTTCAAAAATGATGCTCCGAAATCAACTTCTGTCACCTTAGTGATACATTTTGGGATAGTACCTAAAGTTTAAAGCAGAAATTGGGGCACTTTTGAAATTTTCATTTTTGACCAAAATCGACAGGTCCGGGGCTTATGGAATTCTCATATGCCACAAAATGATTGAAGCTCCTGTTCAAAAACGATGCTCCGAAATCAACTTCTGTCACCTTAGTGATACATTTTGGGATAGTACCTAAAGTTTAAAGCAGAAATTGGGGCACTTTTGAAATTTTCATTTTTGACCAAAATCGACAGGTCCGGGGCTTAGGGAATTCTCATATGCCACAAAACGGTTGAAGCTCCTGTTCAAAAATGATGCTCCAAAATCAACTTCTGTCACCTTAGTGATACATTTTGGGATAGTACCTAAAGTTTAAAGCAGAAATTGGGGCACTTTTGAAATTTTCATTTTGACCAAAATCGACAGGTCCCGGGCTTATGGAATTCTCATATGCCACAAAACGGTTGAAGCTCCTGTTCAAAATGATGCTCCAAAATCAACTTCTGTCACCTTAGTGATACATTTTGGGATAGTACCTAAAGTTTAAAGCAGAAATTGGGGCACTTTTGAAATTTTCATTTTTGACCAAAAATCGACAGGTCCGGGGATTAGGGAATTTCTCATATGCCACAAAACGGTTGAAGCAACTGTTCAAAAATGATGCTCCGAAATCAACTTCTGTCACCTTAGTGATACATTTTGGGATAGTACCTAAAGTTTAAAGCAGAAATTGGGGCACTTTTGAAATTTTCATTTTTGACCAAAATCGACAGGTCCGGGCTTAGGGAATTCTCATATGCCACAAAACGGTTGAAGCTCCTGTTCAAAAATGATGCTCCGAAATCAACTTCTGTCACCTTAGTGATACATTTTGGGATAGTACCTAAAGTTTAAAGCAGAAATTGGGGCACTTTTGAAATTTTCATTTTTGACCGAAATCGACAGGTCCGGGGCTTATGGAATTCTCATATGCCACAAAACGATTGAAGCTCCTGTTCAAAAATGATGCTCCGAAATCAACTTCTGTCACCTTAGTGATACATTTTGGGATAGTACCTAAAGTTTAAAGCAGAAATTGGGGCACTTTTGAAATTTTCATTTTGACCAAAATCGACAGGTCCGGGGCTTAGGGAATTTCTCATATTCCACAAAACGGTTGAAGCTCCTGTTCAAAAATGATGCTCCGAAATCAACTTCTGTCACCTTAGTGATACATTTTGGGATAGTACCTAAAGTTTAAAGCAGAAATTGGGGCACTTTTGAAATTTTCATTTTTGACCAAAATCGACAGGTCCGGGGCTTAGGGAATTCTCATATGCCACAAAACGGTTGAAGCTCCTGTTCAAAAATGATGCTCCAAATCAACTTCTGTCACCTTAGTGATACATTTTGGGATAGTACCTAAAGTTTAAAGCAGAAATTGGGGCACTTTTGAAATTTTCATTTTTGACCAAAATCGACAGGTCCCGGGCTTATGGAATTCTCATATGCCACAAAACGGTTGAAGCTCCTGTTCAAAAATGATGCTCCAAAATCAACTTCTGTCACCTTAGTGATACATTTTGGGATAGTACCTAAAGTTTAAAGCAGAAATTGGGGCACTTTTGAAATTTTCATTTTTGACCAAAAATCGACAGGTCCGGGGATTAGGGAATTTCTCATATGCCACAAAACGGTTGAAGCAACTGTTCAAAAATGATGCTCCGAAATCAACTTCTGTCACCTTAGTGATACATTTTGGGATAGTACCTAAAGTTTAAAGCAGAAATTGGGGCACTTTTGAAATTTTCATTTTTGACCAAAATCGACAGGTCCGGGGCTTAGGGAATTCTCATATGCCACAAAACGGTTGAAGCTCCTGTTCAAAAATGATGCTCCGAAATCAACTTCTGTCACCTTAGTGATACATTTTGGGATAGTACCTAAAGTTTAAAGCAGAAATTGGGGCACTTTGAAATTTTCATTTTTGACCGAAATCGACAGGTCCGGGGCTTATGGAATTCTCATATGCCACAAAACGATTGAAGCTCCTGTTCAAAAATGATGCTCCGAAATCAACTTCTGTCACCTTAGTGATACATTTTGGGATAGTACCTAAAGTTTAAAGCAGAAATTGGGGCACTTTTGAAATTTTCATTTTTGACCAAAATCGACAGGTCCGGGGCTTAGGGAATTTCTCATATTCCACAAAACGGTTGAAGCTCCTGTTCAAAAATGATGCTCCGAAATCAACTTCTGTCACCTTAGTGATACATTTTGGGATAGTACCTAAAGTTTAAAGCAGAAATTGGGGCACTTTTGAAATTTTAATTTTTGACCAAAATTGACAGGTCCGGGGCTTAGGTAATTTCTCATATTCCACAAAACGGTTGAAGCTCCTGTTCAAAAATGATGCTCCGAAATCAACTTCTGTCACCTTAGTGATACATTTTGGGATAGTACCTAAAGTTTAAAGCAGAAATTGGGGCACTTTTGAAATTTTCATTTTTGACCAAAATCGACAGGTCCGGGGCTTAGGGAATTTCTCATATGCCACAAAACGGTTGAAGCTCCTGTTCAAAAATGATGCTCCGAAATAAACTTCTGTCACCTTAGTGATACATTTTGGGATAATACCTAAAGTTTAAAGCCGAAATTGGGGCACTTCTGAAATTTTCAGTTTTGACCAAAATCGACAGGTCCGGGGCTTAGGGAATTCTCATATGCCACAAAACGGTTGAAGCTCCTGTTCAAAAATGATGCTCCAAAATCAACTTCTGTCACCTTAGTGATACATTTTGGGATAGTACCTAAAGTTTAAAGCAGAAATTGGGGCACTTTTGAAATTTTCATTTTTGACAAAAATCGACAAGTCCGGGGCTTAGGGAATTTCTCATATGCCACAAAACGGTTGAAGCTCCTGTTCAAAAATGATGCTCCGAAATCAACTTCTGTCACCTTAGTGATACATTTTGGGATAGTACCTAAAGTTTAAAGCAGAAATTGGGGCACTTTTGAAATTTTCATTTTTGACCAAAATCGACAGGTCCGGGGCTTAGGGAATTTCTCATATTCCACAAAACGGTTGAAGCTCCTGTTCAAAAATGATGCTCCGAAATCAACTTCTGTCACCTTAGTGATACATTTTGGGATAGTACCTAAAGTTTAAAGCAGAAATTGGGGCACTTTTGAAATTTTCATTTTTGACCAAAATCGACAGGTCCGGGGCTTAGGGAATTCTCATATGCCACAAAACGGTTGAAGCTCCTGTTCAAAAATGATGCTCCAAAATCAACTTCTGTCACCTTAGTGATACATTTTGGGATAGTACCTAAAGTTTAAAGCAGAAATTGGGGCACTTTTGAAATTTTCATTTTTGACCAAAATCGACAGGTCCCGGGCTTATGGAATTCTCATATGCCACAAAACGGTTGAAGCTCCTGTTCAAAAATGATGCTCCAAAATCAACTTCTGTCACCTTAGTGATACATTTTGGGATAGTACCTAAAGTTTAAAGCAGAAATTGGGGCACTTTTGAAATTTTCATTTTTGACCAAAAATCAAACAGGTCCGGGGATTAGGGAATTTCTCATATGCCACAAAACGGTTGAAGCAACTGTTCAAAAATGATGCTCCGAAATCAACTTCTGTCACCTTAGTGATACATTTTGGGATAGTACCTAAAGTTTAAAGCAGAAATTGGGGCACTTTTGAAATTTTCATTTTTGACCAAAATCGACAGGTCCGGGGCTTAGGGAATTCTCATATGCCACAAAACGGTTGAAGCTCCTGTTCAAAAATGATGCTCCGAAATCAACTTCTGTCACCTTAGTGATACATTTTGGGATAGTACCTAAAGTTTAAAGCAGAAATTGGGGCACTTTTGAAATTTTCATTTTTGACCGAAATCGACAGGTCCGGGGCTTATGGAATTCTCATATGCCACAAAACGATTGAAGCTCCTGTTCAAAAATGATGCTCCGAAATCAACTTCTGTCACCTTAGTGATACATTTTGGGATAGTACCTAAAGTTTAAAGCAGAAATTGGGGCACTTTTGAAATTTTAATTTTTGACCAAAATTGACAGGTCCGGGGCTTAGGTAATTTCTCATATTCCACAAAACGGTTGAAGCTCCTGTTCAAAAATGATGCTCCGAAATAAACTTCTGTCACCTTAGTGATACATTTTGGGATAGTACCTAAAGTTTAAAGCAGAAATTGGGGCACTTTTGAAATTTTCATTTTTGACCAAAATCGACAGGTCCGAGGCTTAGGGAATTTCTCATATGCCACAAAACGGTTGAAGCTCCTGTTCAAAAATAATGCTCCGAAATAAACTTCTGTCACCTTAGTGATACATTTTGGGATAATACCTAAAGTTTAAAGCAGAAATTGGGGCACTTCTGAAATTTTCAGTTTTGACCAAAATCGACAGGTCCGGGGCTTAGGGAATTCTCATATGCCACAAAACGGTTGAAGCTCCTGTTCAAAAATGATGCTCCAAAATCAACTTCTGTCACCTTAGTGATACATTTTGGGATAGTACCTAAAGTTTAAAGCAGAAATTGGGGCACTTTTGAAATTTTCATTTTTGACAAAAATCGACAAGTCCGGGGCTTAGGGAATTTCTCATATGCCACAAAACGGTTGAAGCTCCTGTTCAAAAATGATGCTCCGAAATCAACTTCTGTCACCTTAGTGATACATTTTGGGATAGTACCTAAAGTTTAAAGCAGAAATTGGGGCACTTTTGAAATTTTCATTTTTGACCAAAATCGACAGGTCCCGGGCTTATGGAATTCTCATATGCCACAAAACGGTTGAAGCTCCTGTTCAAAAATGATGCTCCAAAATCAACTTCTGTCACCTTAGTGATACATTTTGGGATAGTACCTAAAGTTTAAAGCAGAAATTGGGGCACTTTTGAAATTTTCATTTTTGACCAAAAATCGACAGGTCCGGGGATTAGGGAATTTCTCATATGCCACAAAACGGTTGAAGCAACTGTTCAAAAATGATGCTCCGAAATCAACTTCTGTCACCTTAGTGATACATTTTGGGATAGTACCTAAAGTTTAAAGCAGAAATTGGGGCACTTTTGAAATTTTCATTTTTGACCAAAATCGACAGGTCCGGGGCTTAGGGAATTCTCATATGCCACAAAACGGTTGAAGCTCCTGTTCAAAAATGATGCTCCGAAATCAACTTCTGTCACCTTAGTGATACATTTTGGGATAGTACCTAAAGTTTAAAGCAGAAATTGGGGCACTTTTGAAATTTTCATTTTTGACCGAAATCGACAGGTCCGGGGCTTATGGAATTCTCATATGCCACAAAACGATTGAAGCTCCTGTTCAAAAATGATGCTCCGAAATCAACTTCTGTCACCTTAGTGATACATTTTGGGATAGTACCTAAAGTTTAAAGCAGAAATTGGGGCACTTTTGAAATTTTCATTTTTGACCAAAATCGACAGGTCCGGGGCTTAGGGAATTTCTCATATTCCACAAAACGGTTGAAGCTCCTGTTCAAAAATGATGCTCCGAAATCAACTTCTGTCACCTTAGTGATACATTTTGGGATAGTACCTAAAGTTTAAAGCAGAAATTGGGGCACTTTTGAAATTTTAATTTTTGACCAAAATTGACAGGTCCGGGGCTTAGGTAATTTCTCATATTCCACAAAACGGTTGAAGCTCCTGTTCAAAAATGATGCTCCGAAATAAACTTCTGTCACCTTAGTGATACATTTTGGGATAGTACCTAAAGTTTAAAGCAGAAATTGGGGCACTTTTGAAATTTTCATTTTTGACCAAAATCGACAGGTCCGGGGCTTAGGGAATTTCTCATATGCCACAAAACGGTTGAAGCTCCTGTTCAAAAATGATGCTCCGAAATAAACTTCTGTCACCTTAGTGATACATTTTGGGATAATACCTAAAGTTTAAAGCCGAAATTGGGGCACTTCTGAAATTTTCAGTTTTGACCAAAATCGACAGGTCCGGGGCTTAGGGAATTCTCATATGCCACAAAACGGTTGAAGCTCCTGTTCAAAAATGATGCTCCAAAATCAACTTCTGTCACCTTAGTGATACATTTTGGGATAGTACCTAAAGTTTAAAGCAGAAATTGGGGCACTTTTGAAATTTTCATTTTTGACAAAAATCGACAAGTCCGGGGCTTAGGGAATTTCTCATATGCCACAAAACGGTTGAAGCTCCTGTTCAAAAATGATGCTCCGAAATCAACTTCTGTCACCTTAGTGATACATTTTGGGATAGTACCTAAAGTTTAAAGCAGAAATTGGGGCACTTTTGAAATTTTCATTTTTGACCAAAATCGACAGGTCCGAGGCTTAGGGAATTTCTCATATGCCACAAAACGGTTGAAGCTCCTGTTCAAAAATAATGCTCCGAAATAAACTTCTGTCACCTTTGTGATACATTTTGGGATAATACCTAAAGTTTAAAGCAGAAATTGGGGCACTTCTGAAATTTTCAGTTTTGACCAAAATCGACAGGTCCGGGGCTTAGGGAATTCTCATATGCCACAAAACGGTTGAAGCTCCTGTTCAAAAATGATGCTCCAAAATCAACTTCTGTCACCTTAGTGATACATTTTGGGATAGTACCTAAAGTTTAAAGCAGAAATTGGGGCACTTTTGAAATTTTCATTTTTGACAAAAATCGACAAGTCCGGGGCTTAGGGAATTTCTCATATGCCACAAAACGGTTGAAGCTCCTGTTCAAAAATGATGCTCCGAAATCAACTTCTGTCACCTTAGTGATACATTTTGGGATAGTACCTAAAGTTTAAAGCAGAAATTGGGGGCACTTTTGAAATTTTCATTTTTGACCAAAATCGACAGGTCCCGGGCTTATGGAATTCTCATATGCCACAAAACGGTTGAAGCTCCTGTTCAAAAATGATGCTCCAAAATCAACTTCTGTCACCTTAGTGATACATTTTGGGATAGTACCTAAAGTTTAAAGCAGAAATTGGGGCACTTTTGAAATTTTCATTTTTGACCAAAAATCGACAGGTCCGGGGATTAGGGAATTTCTCATATGCCACAAAACGGTTGAAGCAACTGTTCAAAAATGATGCTCCGAAATCAACTTCTGTCACCTTAGTGATACATTTTGGGATAGTACCTAAAGTTTAAAGCAGAAATTGGGGCACTTTTGAAATTTTCATTTTTGACCAAAATCGACAGGTCCGGGGCTTAGGGAATTCTCATATGCCACAAAACGGTTGAAGCTCCTGTTCAAAAATGATGCTCCGAAATCAACTTCTGTCACCTTAGTGATACATTTTGGGATAGTACCTAAAGTTTAAAGCAGAAATTGGGGCACTTTTGAAATTTTCATTTTTGACCGAAATCGACAGGTCCGGGGCTTATGGAATTCTCATATGCCACAAAACGATTGAAGCTCCTGTTCAAAAATGATGCTCCGAAATCAACTTCTGTCACCTTAGTGATACATTTTGGGATAGTACCTAAAGTTTAAAGCAGAAATTGGGGCACTTTTGAAATTTTCATTTTTGACCAAAATCGACAGGTCCGGGGCTTAGGGAATTTCTCATATTCCACAAAACGGTTGAAGCTCCTGTTCAAAAATGATGCTCCGAAATCAACTTCTGTCACCTTAGTGATACATTTTGGGATAGTACCTAAAGTTTAAAGCAGAAATTGGGGCACTTTTGAAATTTTAATTTTTGACCAAAATTGACAGGTCCGGGGCTTAGGTAATTTCTCATATTCCACAAAACGGTTGAAGCTCCTGTTCAAAAATGATGCTCCGAAATAAACTTCTGTCACCTTAGTGATACATTTTGGGATAGTACCTAAAGTTTAAAGCAGAAATTGGGGCACTTTTGAAATTTTCATTTTTGACCAAAATCGACAGGTCCGGGGCTTAGGGAATTTCTCATATGCCACAAAACGGTTGAAGCTCCTGTTCAAAAATGATGCTCCGAAATAAACTTCTGTCACCTTAGTGATACATTTTGGGATAATACCTAAAGTTTAAAGCCGAAATTGGGGCACTTCTGAAATTTTCAGTTTTGACCAAAATCGACAGGTCCGGGGCTTAGGGAATTCTCATATGCCACAAAACGGTTGAAGCTCCTGTTCAAAAATGATGCTCCAAAATCAACTTCTGTCACCTTAGTGATACATTTTGGGATAGTACCTAAAGTTTAAAGCAGAAATTGGGGCACTTTTGAAATTTTCATTTTTGACAAAAATCGACAAGTCCGGGGCTTAGGGAATTTCTCATATGCCACAAAACGGTTGAAGCTCCTGTTCAAAAATGATGCTCCGAAATCAACTTCTGTCACCTTAGTGATACATTTTGGGATAGTACCTAAAGTTTAAAGCAGAAATTGGGGCACTTTTGAAATTTTCATTTTTGACCAAAATCAACAGGTCCGGGGCTTAGGGAATTTCTCATATTCCACAAAACGGTTGAAGCTCCTGTTCAAAAATGATGCTCCGAAATCAACTTCTGTCACCTTAGTGATACATTTTGGGATAGTACCTAAAGTTTAAAGCAGAAATTGGGGCACTTTTGAAATTTTCATTTTTGACCAAAATCGACAGGTCCGGGGCTTAGGGAATTCTCATATGCCACAAAACGGTTGAAGCTCCTGTTCAAAAATGATGCTCCAAAATCAACTTCTGTCACCTTAGTGATACATTTTGGGATAGTACCTAAAGTTTAAAGCAGAAATTGGGGCACTTTTGAAATTTTCATTTTTGACCAAAATCGACAGGTCCCGGGCTTATGGAATTCTCATATGCCACAAAACGGTTGAAGCTCCTGTTCAAAAATGATGCTCCAAAATCAACTTCTGTCACCTTAGTGATACATTTTGGGATAGTACCTAAAGTTTAAAGCAGAAATTGGGGCACTTTTGAAATTTTCATTTTTGACCAAAAATCAAACAGGTCCGGGGATTAGGGAATTTCTCATATGCCACAAAACGGTTGAAGCAACTGTTCAAAAATGATGCTCCGAAATCAACTTCTGTCACCTTAGTGATACATTTTGGGATAGTACCTAAAGTTTAAAGCAGAAATTGGGGCACTTTTGAAATTTTCATTTTTGACCAAAATCGACAGGTCCGGGGCTTAGGGAATTCTCATATGCCACAAAACGGTTGAAGCTCCTGTTCAAAAATGATGCTCCGAAATCAACTTCTGTCACCTTAGTGATACATTTTGGGATAGTACCTAAAGTTTAAAGCAGAAATTGGGGCACTTTTGAAATTTTCATTTTTGACCGAAATCGACAGGTCCGGGGCTTATGGAATTCTCATATGCCACAAAACGATTGAAGCTCCTGTTCAAAAATGATGCTCCGAAATCAACTTCTGTCACCTTAGTGATACATTTTGGGATAGTACCTAAAGTTTAAAGCAGAAATTGGGGCACTTTTGAAATTTTAATTTTTGACCAAAATTGACAGGTCCGGGGCTTAGGTAATTTCTCATATTCCACAAAACGGTTGAAGCTCCTGTTCAAAAATGATGCTCCGAAATAAACTTCTGTCACCTTAGTGATACATTTTGGGATAGTACCTAAAGTTTAAAGCAGAAATTGGGGCACTTTTGAAATTTTCATTTTTGACCAAAATCGACAGGTCCGAGGCTTAGGGAATTTCTCATATGCCACAAAACGGTTGAAGCTCCTGTTCAAAAATAATGCTCCGAAATAAACTTCTGTCACCTTAGTGATACATTTTGGGATAATACCTAAAGTTTAAAGCAGAAATTGGGGCACTTCTGAAATTTTCAGTTTTGACCAAAATCGACAGGTCCGGGGCTTAGGGAATTCTCATATGCCACAAAACGGTTGAAGCTCCTGTTCAAAAATGATGCTCCAAAATCAACTTCTGTCACCTTAGTGATACATTTTGGGATAGTACCTAAAGTTTAAAGCAGAAATTGGGGCACTTTTGAAATTTTCATTTTTGACAAAAATCGACAAGTCCGGGGCTTAGGGAATTTCTCATATGCCACAAAACGGTTGAAGCTCCTGTTCAAAAATGATGCTCCGAAATCAACTTCTGTCACCTTAGTGATACATTTTGGGATAGTACCTAATGTTTAAAGCAGAAATTGGGGCACTTTTGAAATTTTCATTTTTGAACAAAATCGACAGGTCCGGGGCTTATGGAATTCTCATATGCCACAAAACGATTGAAGCTCCTGTTCAAAAATGATGCTCCGAAATCAACTTCTGTCACCTTAGTGATACATTTTGGGATAGTACCTAAAGTTTAAAGCAGAAATTGGGGCACTTTTGAAATTTTCATTTTTGACCGAAATCGACTGGTCCGGGGCTTATGGAATTCTCATATGCCACAAAACGATTGAAGCTCCTGTTCAAAAATGATGCTCCGAAATCAACTTCTGTCACCTTAGTGATACATTTTGGGATAGTACCTAAAGTTTAAAGCAGAAATTGGGGCACTTTTGAAATTTTAATTTTTGACAAAAATCGACAAGTCCGGGGCTTAGGGAATTTCTCATATGCCACAAAACGGTTGAAGCTCCTGTTCAAAAATGATGCTCCGAAATCAACTTCTGTCACCTTAGTGATACATTTTGGGATAGTACCTAAAGTTTAAAGCAGAAATTGGGGCACTTTTGAAATTTTCATTTTTTACCAAAATCGACAGGTCCGGGGCTTATGGAATTCTCATATGCCACAAAACGGTTGAAGCTCCTGTTCAAAAATGATGCTCCGAAATCAACTTCTGTCACCTTAGTGATACATTTTGGGATAGTACCTAAAGTTTAAAGCAGAAATTGGGGCACTTCTGAAATTTTCATTTTTGACCAAAATCGACAGGTCCGGGGCTTAGGGAATTCTCATATGCCACAAAACGGTTGAAGCTCCTGTTCAAAAATGATGCTCCAAATCAACTTCTGTCACCTTAGTGATACATTTTGGGATAGTACCTAAAGTTTAAAGCAGAAATTGGGGCACTTTTGAAATTTTCATTTTTGACAAAAATCGACAAGTCCGGGGCTTAGGGAATTCTCATATGCCACAAAACGGTTGAAGCTCCTGTTCAAAAATGATGCTCCGAAATCAACTTCTGTCACCTTAGTGATACATTTTGGGATAGTACCTAATGTTTAAAGCAGAAATTGGGGCACTTTTGAAATTTTCATTTTTGACCAAAAATCGACAGGTCCGGGGATTAGGGAATTTCTCATATGCCACAAAACGGTTGAAGCAACTGTTCAAAAATGATGCTCCGAAATCAACTTCTGTCACCTTAGTGATACATTTTGGGATAGTACCTAAAGTTTAAAGCAGAAATTGGGGCACTTTTGAAATTTTCATTTTTGACCAAAATCGACAGGTCCGGGGCTTAGGGAATTTCTCATATGCCACAAAACGGTTGAAGCTCCTGTTCAAAAATGATGCTCCGAAATCAACTTCTGTCACCTTAGTGATACATTTTGGGATAGTACCTAAAGTTTAAAGCAGAAATTGGGGCACTTTTAAAATTTTCATTTTTGACCAAAATTGACAGGTCCGGGGCTTATGGAATTCTCATATGCCACAAAACGATTGAAGCTCCTGTTCAAAAATGATGCTCCGAAATCAACTTCTGTCACCTTAGTGATACATTTTGGGATAGTACCTAAAGTTTAAAGCAGAAATTGGGGCACTTTTGAAATTTTAATTTTTGACCAAAATCGACAGGTCCGGGGCTTAGGGAATTCTCATATGCCACAAAACGGTTGAAGCTCCTGTTCAAAAATGATGCTCCAAAATCAACTTCTGTCACCTTAGTGATACATTTTGGGATAGTACCTAAAGTTTAAAGCAGAAATTAGGGCACTTTTGAAATTTTCATTTTTGACAAAAATCGACAAGTCCTGGGCTTAGGGAATTTCTCATATGCCACAAAACGGTTGAAGCTCCTGTTCAAAAATGATGCTCCGAAATCAACTTCTGTCACCTTAGTGATACATTTTGGGATAGTACCTAAAGTTTAAAGCAGAAATTGGGGCACTTTTGAAATTTTCATTTTTGACCAAAATCGACAGGTCCGGGGCTTAGGGAATTCTCATATGCCACAAAACGGTTGAAGCTCCTGTTCAAAAATGATGCTCCAAAATCAACTTCTGTCACCTTAGTGATACATTTTGGGATAGTACCTAAAGTTTAAAGCAGAAATTGGGGCACTTTTGAAATTTTCATTTTTGACCAAAATCGACAAGTCCGGGGCTTAAGGAATTTCTCATATGCCACAAAACGGTTGAAGCTCCTGTTCAAAAATGATGCTAAGAAATCAACTTCTGTCACCTTAGTGATACATTTTGGGATAGTACCTAAAGTTTAAAGCAGAAATTGGGGCACTTTTGAAATTTTCATTTTTGACCAAAATCGACAGGTCCGGGGCTTATGGAATTCTCATATGCCACAAAACGGTTGAAGCTCCTGTTCAAAAATGATGCTCCGAAATCAACTTCTGTCACCTTAGTGATACATTTTGGGATAGTACCTAAAGTTTAAAGCAGAAATTTGGGCACTTTTGATATTTTCATTTTTGACCAAAATCGACAGGTCCGGGGCTTATGGAATTCTCATATGCCACAAAACGATTGAAGCTCCTGTTCAAAAATGATGCTCCGAAATCAACTTCTGTCACCTTAGTGATACATTTTGGGATAGTACCTAAAGTTTAAAGCAGAAATTGGGGCACTTTTGAAATTTTCATTTTTGACCAAAATCGACAGGTCCGGGGCTAATGGAATTCTCATATGCCACAAAACGGTTGAAGCTCCTGTTCAAAAATGATGCTCCGAAATCAACTTCTGTCACCTTAGTGATACATTTTGGGATAGTACCTAAAGTTTAAAGCAGAAATTGGGGCACTTTTGAAATTTTCATTTTTGACCAAAATCGACAGGTCCGGGGCTTATGGAATTCTCATATGCCACAAAACGATTGAAGCTCCTGTTCAAAAATGATGCTCCGAAATCAACTTCTGTCACCTTAGTGATACATTTTGGGATAGTACCTAAAGTTTAAAGCAGAAATTGGGGCACTTTTGAAATTTTCATTTTTGACCAAAAATCGACAGGTCCGGGGATTAGGGAATTTCTCATATGCCACAAAACGGTTGAAGCAACTGTTCAAAAATGATGCTCCGAAATCAACTTCTGTCACCTTAGTGATACATTTTGGGATAGTACCTAAAGTTTAAAGCAGAAATTGGGGCACTTTTGAAATTTTCATTTTTGACCAAAATCGACAGGTCCGGGGCTTAGGGAATTTCTCATATTCCACAAAACGGGTGAAGCTCCTGTTCAAAAATGATGCTCCGAAATCAACTTCTGTCACCTTAGTGATACATTTTGGGATTATACCTAAAGTTTAAAGCAGAAATTGGGGCACTTTTGAAATTTTAATTTTTGACCAAAATCGACAGGTCCGGGGCTTAGGGAATTTCTCATATGCCACAAAACGGTTGAAGCTCCTGTTCAAAAATGATGCTCCGAAATAAACTTCTGTCACCTTAGTGATACATTTTGGGATAATACCGAAAGTTTAAAGCAGAAATTGGGGCACTTCTGAAATTTTCATTTTTGACCAAAATCGACAGGTCCGGGGCTTAGGGAATTCTCATATGCCACAAAACGGTTGAAGCTCCTGTTCAAAAATGATGCTCCAAAATCAACTTCTGTCACCTTAGTGATACATTTTGGGATAGTACCTAAAGTTTAAAGCAGAAATTGGGGCACTTTTGAAATTTTCATTTTTGACAAAAATCGACAAGTCAGGGGCTTAGGGAATTTCTCATATGCCACAAAACGGTTGAAGCTCCTGTTCAAAAATGATGCTCCGGAATACACTTCTGTCACCTTAGTGATACATTTTGGGATAGTACCTAAAGTTTAAAGCAGAAATTGGGGCACTTTTGAAATTTTCATTTTTGACCAAAATCGACAGGTCCGGGGCTTATGGAATTCTCATATGCTACAAAACAGTTGAAGCTCCTGTTCAAAAATGATGCTCCGAAATCAACTTCTGTCACCTTAGTGATACATTTTGGGATAGTACCTAAAGTTTAAAGCAGAAATTGGGGCACTTTTGAAATTTTCATTTTTGACCAAAATCGACAGGTCCGGGGCTTATGGAATTCTCATATGCCACAAAACGATTGAAGCTCCTGTTCAAAAATGATGCTCCGAAATCAACTTCTGTCACCTTAGTGATACATTTTGGGATAGTACCTAAAGTTTAAAGCAAAAATTGGGGCACTTTTGAAATTTTCATTTTTGACCAAAATCGACAGGTCCGGGGCTTATGGAATTCTCATATGCCACAAAACGGTTGAAGCTCCTGTTCAAAAATGATGCTCCAATATCAACTTCTGTCACCTTAGTGATACATTTTGGGATATTACCTAAAGTTTAAAGCAGAAATTGGGGCACTTTTGAAATTTTCATTTTTGACCAAAAATCGACAGGTCCGGGGATTAGGGAATTTCTCATATGCCACAAAACGGTTGAAGCAACTGTTCAAAAATGATGCTCCGAAATCAACTTCTGTCACCTTAGTGATACATTTTGGGATAGTACCTAAAGTTTAAAGCAGAAATTGGGGCACTTTTGAAATTTTCATTTTTGACCAAAATCGACAGGTCCCGGGCTTATGGAATTCTCATATGCCACAAAACGGTTGAAGCTCCTGTTCAAAAATGATGCTCCAAAATCAACTTCTGTCACCTTAGTGATACATTTTGGGATAGTACCTAAAGTTTAAAGCAGAAATTGGGGCACTTTTGAAATTTTCATTTTTGACCAAAAATCGACAGGTCCGGGGATTAGGGAATTTCTCATATGCCACAAAACGGTTGAAGCAACTGTTCAAAAATGATGCTCCGAAATCAACTTCTGTCACCTTAGTGATACATTTTGGGATAGTACCTAAAGTTTAAAGCAGAAATTGGGGCACTTTTGAAATTTTCATTTTTGACCAAAATCGACAGGTCCGGGGCTTATGGAATTCTCATATGCCACAAAATGATTGAAGCTCCTGTTCAAAAACGATGCTCCGAAATCAACTTCTGTCACTTTAGTGATACATTTTGGGATAGTACCTAAAGTTTAAAGCAGAAATTGGGGCACTTTTGAAATTTTCATTTTTGACCAAAATCGACAGGTCCGGGGCTTAGGGAATTCTCATATGCCACAAAACGGTTGAAGCTCCTGTTCAAAAATGATGCTCCGAAATCAACTTCTGTCACCTTAGTGATACATTTTGGGATAGTACCTAAAGTTTAAAGCAGAAATTGGGGCACTTTTGAAATTTTCATTTTTGACCAAAATCGACAGGTCCGGGGCTTAGGGAATTTCTCATATGCCACAAAACGGTTGAAGCTCCTGTTCAAAAATGATGCTCCGAAATCAACTTCTGTCACCTTAGTGATACATTTTGGGATAGTACCTAAAGTTTAAAGCAGAAATTGGGGCACTTTTGAAATTTTCATTTTTGACCAAAATCGACAGGTCCCGGGCTTATGGAATTCTCATATGCCACAAAACGGTTGAAGCTCCTGTTCAAAAAT
Organism: Pseudophryne corroboree; assembly: GCF_028390025.1. Taxonomy (NCBI): domain Eukaryota; kingdom Metazoa; phylum Chordata; class Amphibia; order Anura; family Myobatrachidae; genus Pseudophryne; species Pseudophryne corroboree. Next base: position 67,831 of record NW_026967694.1, on the reverse strand, counting down.
GATGCTCCAAAATCAACTTCTGTCACCTTAGTGATACATTTTGGGATAGTACCTAAAGTTTAAAGCAGAAATTGGGGCACTTTTGAAATTTTCATTTTTGACCAAAAATCGACAGGTCCGGGGATTAGGGAATTTCTCATATGCCACAAAACGGTTGAAGCAACTGTTCAAAAATGATGCTCCGAAATCAACTTCTGTCACCTTAGTGATACATTTTGGGATAGTACCTAAAGTTTAAAGCAGAAATTGGGGCACTTTTGAAATTTTCATTTTTGACCAAAATCGACAGGTCCGGGGCTTATGGAATTCTCATATGCCACAAAATGATTGAAGCTCCTGTTCAAAAACGATGCTCCGAAATCAACTTCTGTCACTTTAGTGATACATTTTGGGATAGTACCTAAAGTTTAAAGCAGAAATTGGGGGCACTTTTGAAATTTTCATTTTTGACCAAAATCGACAGGTCCGGGGCTTAGGGAATTCTCATATGCCACAAAACGGTTGAAGCTCCTGTTCAAAAATGATGCTCCGAAATCAACTTCTGTCACCTTAGTGATACATTTTGGGATAGTACCTAAAGTTTAAAGCAGAAATTGGGGCACTTTTGAAATTTTCATTTTTGACCGAAATCGACAGGTCTGGGGCTTATGGAATTCTCATATGCCACAAAACGATTGAAGCTCCTGTTCAAAAATGATGCTCCGAAATCAACTTCTGTCACCTTAGTGATACATTTTGGGATAGTACCTAAAGTTTAAAGCAGAAATTGGGGCACTTTTGAAATTTTCATTTTTGACCAAAATCGACAGGCCCGGGGCTTATGGAATTCTCATATGCCACAAAACGGTTGAAGCTCCTGTTCAAAAATGATGCTCCAAAATCAACTTCTGTCACCTTAGTGATACATTTTGGGATAGTACCTAAAGTTTAAAGCAGAAATTGGGGCACTTTTGAAATTTTCATTTTTGACCAAAATCGACAGGTCAGGGGCTTATGGAATTCTCATATGCCACAAAACGGTTGAAGCTCCTGTTCAAAAATGATGCTCCAATATCAACTTCTGTCACCTTAGTAATACATTTTGGGATATTACCTAAAGTTTAAAGCAGAAATTGGGGCACTTTTGAAATTTTCATTTTTGACCAAAAATCGACAGGTCCGGGGATTAGGGAATTTCTCATATGCCACAAAACGGTTGAAGCAACTGTTCAAAAATGATGCTCCGAAATCAACTTCTGTCACCTTAGTGATACATTTTGGGATAGTACCTAAAGTTTAAAGCAGAAATTGGGGCACTTTTGAAATTTTCATTTTTGACCAAAATCGACAGGTCTGGGGCTTAGGGAATTTCTCATATGCCACAAAACGGTTGAAGCTCCTGTTCAAAAATGATGCTCCGAAATCAACTTCTGTCACCTTAGTGATACATTTTGGGATAGTACCTAAAGTTTAAAGCAGAAATTGGGGCACTTTTGAAATTTTCATTTTTGACCAAAATCGACAGGTCCCGGGCTTATGGAATTCTCATATGCCACAAAACGGTTGAAGCTCCTGTTCAAAAATGATGCTCCAAAATCAACTTCTGTCACCTTAGTGATACATTTTGGGATAGTACCTAAAGTTTAAAGCAGAAATTGGGGCACTTTTGAAATTTTCATTTTTGACCAAAAATCGACAGGTCCGGGGATTAGGGAATTTCTCATATGCCACAAAACGGTTGAAGCAACTGTTCAAAAATGATGCTCCGAAATCAACTTCTGTCACCTTAGTGATACATTTTGGGATAGTACCTAAAGTTTAAAGCAGAAATTGGGGCACTTTTGAAATTTTCATTTTTGACCAAAATCGACAGGTCCGGGGCTTATGGAATTCTCATATGCCACAAAATGATTGAAGCTCCTGTTCAAAAACGATGCTCCGAAATCAACTTCTGTCACTTTAGTGATACATTTTGGGATAGTACCTAAAGTTTAAAGCAGAAATTGGGGCACTTTTGAAATTTTCATTTTTGACCAAAATCGACAGGTCCGGGGCTTAGGGAATTCTCATATGCCACAAAACGGTTGAAGCTCCTGTTCAAAAATGATGCTCCGAAATCAACTCCTGTCACCTTAGTGATACATTTTGGGATAGTACCTAAAGTTTAAAGCAGAAATTGGGGCACTTTTGAAATTTTCATTTTTGACCAAAATCGACAGGTCCGGGGCTTAGGGAATTTCTCATATGCCACAAAACGGTTGAAGCTCCTGTTCAAAAATGATGCTCCGAAATCAACTTCTGTCACCTTAGTGATACATTTTGGGATAGTACCTAAAGTTTAAAGCAGAAATTGGGGCACTTTTGAAATTTTCATTTTTGACCAAAATCGACAGGTCCCGGGCTTATGGAATTCTCATATGCCACAAAACGGTTGAAGCTCCTGTTCAAAAATGATGCTCCAAAATCAACTTCTGTCACCTTAGTGATACATTTTGGGATAGTACCTAAAGTTTAAAGCAGAAATTGGGGCACTTTTGAAATTTTCATTTTTGACCAAAAATCGACAGGTCCGGGGATTAGGGAATTTCTCATATGCCACAAAACGGTTGAAGCAACTGTTCAAAAATGATGCTCCGAAATCAACTTCTGTCACCTTAGTGATACATTTTGGGATAGTACCTAAAGTTTAAAGCAGAAATTGGGGCACTTTTGAAATTTTCATTTTTGACCAAAATCGACAGGTCCGGGGCTTATGGAATTCTCATATGCCACAAAATGATTGAAGCTCCTGTTCAAAAACGATGCTCCGAAATCAACTTCTGTCACTTTAGTGATACATTTTGGGATAGTACCTAAAGTTTAAAGCAGAAATTGGGGCACTTTTGAAATTTTCATTTTTGACCAAAATCGACAGGTCCGGGGCTTAGGGAATTCTCATATGCCACAAAACGGTTGAAGCTCCTGTTCAAAAATGATGCTCCGAAATCAACTTCTGTCACCTTAGTGATACATTTTGGGATAGTACCTAAAGTTTAAAGCAGAAATTGGGGCACTTTTGAAATTTTCATTTTTGACCGAAATCGACAGGTCTGGGGCTTATGGAATTCTCATATGCCACAAAACGATTGAAGCTCCTGTTCAAAAATGATGCTCCGAAATCAACTTCTGTCACCTTAGTGATACATTTTGGGATAGTACCTAAAGTTTAAAGCAGAAATTGGGGCACTTTTGAAATTTTCATTTTTGACCAAAATCGACAGGCCCGGGGCTTAGGGAATTCTCATATGCCACAAAACGGTTGAAGCTCCTGTTCAAAAATGATGCTCCAAAATCAACTTCTGTCACCTTAGTGATACATTTTGGGATAGTACCTAAAGTTTAAAGCAGAAATTGGGGCACTTTTGAAATTTTCATTTTTGACCGAAATCGACAGGTCTGGGGCTTATGGAATTCTCATATGCCACAAAACGATTGAAGCTCCTGTTCAAAAATGATGCTCCGAAATCAACTTCTGTCACCTTAGTGATACATTTTGGGATAGTACCTAAAGTTTAAAGCAGAAATTGGGGCACTTTTGAAATTTTCATTTTTGACCAAAATCGACAGGCCCGGGGCTTAGGGAATTCTCATATGCCACAAAACGGTTGAAGCTCCTGTTCAAAAATGATGCTCCAAAATCAACTTCTGTCACCTTAGTGATACATTTTGGGATAGTACCTAAAGTTTAAAGCAGAAATTGGGGCACTTTTGAAATTTTCATTTTTGACAAAAATCGACAAGTCCGAGGCTTAGGGAATTTCTCATATGCCACAAAACGGTTGAAGCTCCTGTTCAAAAATGATGCTCCGAAATCAACTTCTGTCATCTTAGTGATACATTTTGGGATAGTACCTAAAGTTTAAAGCAGAAATTGGGGCACTTTTGAAATTTTCATTTTTGACCAAAATCGACAGGTCTGGGGCTTATGGAATTCTCATATGCCACAAAACGGTTGAAGCTCCTGTTCAAAAATGATGCTCCGAAATCAACTTCTGTCACCTTAGTGATACATTTTGGGATAGTACCTAAAGTTTAAAGCAGAAATTGGGGCACTTTTGAAATTTTAATTTTTGACCAAAATCGACAGGTCCGGGGCTTAGGGAATTTCTCATATTCCACAAAACGGTTGAAGCTCCTGTTCAAAAATGATGCTCCGAAATCAACTTCTGTCACCTTAGTGATACATTTTGGGATAGTACCTAAAGTTTAAAGCAGAAATTGGGGCACTTTTGAAATTTTCATTTTTGACCAAAAATCGACAGGTCCGGGGATTAGGGAATTTCTCATATGCCACAAAACGGTTGAAGCAACTGTTCAAAAATGATGCTCCGAAATCAACTTATGTCACCTTAGTGATACATTTTGGGATAGTACCTAAAGTTTAAAGCAGAAATTGGGGCACTTTTGAAATTTAAATTTTTGACCAAAATCGACAGGTCCGGGGCTTAGGGAATTTCTCATATTCCACAAAACGGTTGAAGCTCCTGTTCAAAAATGATGCTCCGAAATCAACTTCTGTCATCTTAGTGATACATTTTGGGATAGTACCTAAAGTTTAAAGCAGAAATTGGGGCACTTTTGAAATTTTCATTTTTGACCAAAATCGACAGGTCTGGGGCTTATGGAATTCTCATATGCCACAAAACGGTTGAAGCTCCTGTTCAAAAATGATGCTCCGAAATCAACTTCTGTCACCTTAGTGATACATTTTGGGATAGTACCTAAAGTTTAAAGCAGAAATTGGGGCACTTTTGAAATTTTAATTTTTGACCAAAATCGACAGGTCCGGGGCTTAGGGAATTTCTCATATTCCACAAAACGGTTGAAGCTCCTGTTCAAAAATGATGCTCCGAAATCAACTTCTGTCACCTTAGTGATACATTTTGGGATAGTACCTAAAGTTTAAAGCAGAAATTGGGGCACTTTTGAAATTTTCATTTTTGACCAAAATCGACAGGTCCGGGGCTTATGGAATTCTCATATGCCACAAAACGATTGAAGCTCCTGTTCAAAAATGATGCTCCGAAATCAACTTCTGTCACCTTAGTGATACATTTTGGGATAGTACCTAAAGTTTAAAGCAGAAATTGGGGCACTTTTGAAATTTTCATTTTTGACCAAAATCGACAGGTCCGGGGCTTATGGAATTCTCATATGCCACAAAACGATTGAAGCTCCTGTTCAAAAATGATGCTCCGAAATCAACTTCTGTCACCTTAGTGATACATTTTGGGATAGTACCTAAAGTTTAAAGCAGAAATTGGGGCACTTTTGAAATTTTAATTTTTGACCAAAATCGACAGGTCCGGGGCTTAGGGAATTTCTCATATTCCACAAAACGGTTGAAGCTCCTGTTCAAAAATGATGCTCCGAAATCAACTTCTGTCACCTTAGTGATACATTTTGGGATAGTACCTAAAGTTTAAAGCAGAAATTGGGGCACTTTTGAAATTTTCATTTTTGACCAAAATCGACAGGTCCGGGGCTTATGGAATTCTCATATGCCACAAAACGATTGAAGCTCCTGTTCAAAAATGATGCTCCGAAATCAACTTCTGTCACCTTAGTGATACATTTTGGGATAGTACCTAAAGTTTAAAGCAGAAATTGGGGCACTTTTGAAATTTTCATTTTTGACCAAAATCGACAGGTCCGGGGCTTATGGAATTCTCATATGCCACAAAACGATTGAAGCTCCTGTTCAAAAATGATGCTCCGAAATCAACTTCTGTCACCTTAGTGATACATTTTGGGATAGTACCTAAAGTTTAAAGCAAAAATTGGGGCACTTTTGAAATTTCCATTTTTGACCAAAATCGACAGGTCCGGGGCTTATGGAATTCTCATATGCCACAAAACGGTTGAAGCTCCTGTTCAAAAATGATGCTCCAATATCAACTTCTGTCACCTTAGTGATACATTTTGGGATATTACCTAAAGTTTAAAGCAGAAATTGGGGCACTTTTGAAATTTTCATTTTTGACCAAAAATCGACAGGTCCGGGGATTAGGGAATTTCTCATATGCCACAAAACGGTTGAAGCAACTGTTCAAAAATGATGCTCCGAAATCAACTTCTGTCACCTTAGTGATACATTTTGGGATAGTACCTAAAGTTTAAAGCAGAAATTGGGGCACTTTTGAAATTTTCATTTTTGACCAAAATCGACAGGTCTGGGGCTTAGGGAATTTCTCATATGCCACAAAACGGTTAAAGCTCCTGTTCAAAAATGATGCTCCGAAATCAACTTCTGTCACCTTAGTGATACATTTTGGGATAGTACCTAAAGTTTAAAGCAGAAATTGGGGCACTTTTGAAATTTTCATTTTTGACCAAAATCGACAGGTCCCGGGCTTATGGAATTCTCATATGCCACAAAACGGTTGAAGCTCCTGTTCAAAAATGATGCTCCAAAATCAACTTCTGTCACCTTAGTGATACATTTTGGGATAGTACCTAAAGTTTAAAGCAGAAATTGGGGCACTTTTGAAATTTTCATTTTTGACCAAAAATCGACAGGTCCGGGGATTAGGGAATTTCTCATATGCCACAAAACGGTTGAAGCAACTGTTCAAAAATGATGCTCCGAAATCAACTTCTGTCACCTTAGTGATACATTTTGGGATAGTACCTAAAGTTTAAAGCAGAAATTGGGGCACTTTTGAAATTTTCATTTTTGACCAAAATCGACAGGTCCGGGGCTTATGGAATTCTCATATGCCACAAAATGATTGAAGCTCCTGTTCAAAAACGATGCTCCGAAATCAACTTCTGTCACTTTAGTGATACATTTTGGGATAGTACCTAAAGTTTAAAGCAGAAATTGGGGCACTTTTGAAATTTTCATTTTTGACCAAAATCGACAGGTCCGGGGCTTAGGGAATTCTCATATGCCACAAAACGGTTGAAGCTCCTGTTCAAAAATGATGCTCCGAAATCAACTTCTGTCACCTTAGTGATACATTTTGGGATAGTACCTAAAGTTTAAAGCAGAAATTGGGGCACTTTTGAAATTTTCATTTTTGACCAAAATCGACAGGTCCGGGGCTTAGGGAATTTCTCATATGCCACAAAACGGTTGAAGCTCCTGTTCAAAAATGATGCTCCGAAATCAACTTCTGTCACCTTAGTGATACATTTTGGGATAGTACCTAAAGTTTAAAGCAGAAATTGGGGCACTTTTGAAATTTTCATTTTTGACCAAAATCGACAGGTCCCGGGCTTATGGAATTCTCATATGCCACAAAACGGTTGAAGCTCCTGTTCAAAAATGATGCTCCAAAATCAACTTCTGTCACCTTAGTGATACATTTTGGGATAGTACCTAAAGTTTAAAGCAGAAATTGGGGCACTTTTGAAATTTTCATTTTTGACCAAAAATCGACAGGTCCGGGGATTAGGGAATTTCTCATATGCCACAAAACGGTTGAAGCAACTGTTCAAAAATGATGCTCCGAAATCAACTTCTGTCACCTTAGTGATACATTTTGGGATAGTACCTAAAGTTTAAAGCAGAAATTGGGGCACTTTTGAAATTTTCATTTTTGACCAAAATCGACAGGTCCGGGGCTTATGGAATTCTCATATGCCACAAAATGATTGAAGCTCCTGTTCAAAAACGATGCTCCGAAATCAACTTCTGTCACTTTAGTGATACATTTTGGGATAGTACCTAAAGTTTAAAGCAGAAATTGGGGCACTTTTGAAATTTTCATTTTTGACCAAAATCGACAGGTCCGGGGCTTAGGGAATTCTCATATGCCACAAAACGGTTGAAGCTCCTGTTCAAAAATGATGCTCCGAAATCAACTTCTGTCACCTTAGTGATACATTTTGGGATAGTACCTAAAGTTTAAAGCAGAAATTGGGGCACTTTTGAAATTTTCATTTTTGACCGAAATCGACAGGTCTGGGGCTTATGGAATTCTCATATGCCACAAAACGATTGAAGCTCCTGTTCAAAAATGATGCTCCGAAATCAACTTCTGTCACCTTAGTGATACATTTTGGGATAGTACCTAAAGTTTAAAGCAGAAATTGGGGCACTTTTGAAATTTTCATTTTTGACCAAAATCGACAGGCCCGGGGCTTAGGGAATTCTCATATGCCACAAAACGGTTGAAGCTCCTGTTCAAAAATGATGCTCCAAAATCAACTTCTGTCACCTTAGTGATACATTTTGGGATAGTACCTAAAGTTTAAAGCAGAAATTGGGGCACTTTTGAAATTTTCATTTTTGACCGAAATCGACAGGTCTGGGGCTTATGGAATTCTCATATGCCACAAAACGATTGAAGCTCCTGTTCAAAAATGATGCTCCGAAATCAACTTCTGTCACCTTAGTGATACATTTTGGGATAGTACCTAAAGTTTAAAGCAGAAATTGGGGCACTTTTGAAATTTTCATTTTTGACCAAAATCGACAGGCCCGGGGCTTAGGGAATTCTCATATGCCACAAAACGGTTGAAGCTCCTGTTCAAAAATGATGCTCCAAAATCAACTTCTGTCACCTTAGTGATACATTTTGGGATAGTACCTAAAGTTTAAAGCAGAAATTGGGGCACTTTTGAAATTTTCATTTTTGACAAAAATCGACAAGTCCGGGGCTTAGGGAATTTCTCATATGCCACAAAACGGTTGAAGCTCCTGTTCAAAAATGATGCTCCGAAATCAACTTCTGTCATCTTAGTGATACATTTTGGGATAGTACCTAAAGTTTAAAGCAGAAATTGGGGCACTTTTGAAATTTTCATTTTTGACCAAAATCGACAGGTCTGGGGCTTATGGAATTCTCATATGCCACAAAACGGTTGAAGCTCCTGTTCAAAAATGATGCTCCGAAATCAACTTCTGTCACCTTAGTGATACATTTTGGGATAGTACCTAAAGTTTAAAGCAGAAATTGGGGCACTTTTGAAATTTTAATTTTTGACCAAAATCGACAGGTCCGGGGCTTAGGGAATTTCTCATATTCCACAAAACGGTTGAAGCTCCTGTTCAAAAATGATGCTCCGAAATCAACTTCTGTCACCTTAGTGATACATTTTGGGATAGTACCTAAAGTTTAAAGCAGAAATTGGGGCACTTTTGAAATTTTCATTTTTGACCAAAATCAACAGGTCCGGGGCTTATGGAATTCTCATATGCCACAAAACGATTGAAGCTCCTGTTCAAAAATGATGCTCCGAAATCAACTTCTGTCACCTTAGTGATACATTTTGGGATAGTACCTAAAGTTTAAAGCAGAAATTGGGGCACTTTTGAAATTTTCATTTTTGACCAAAATCGACAGGTCCGGGGCTTATGGAATTCTCATATGCCACAAAACGATTGAAGCTCCTGTTCAAAAATGATGCTCCGAAATCAACTTCTGTCACCTTAGTGATACATTTTGGGATAGTACCTAAAGTTTAAAGCAGAAATTGGGGCACTTTTGAAATTTTAATTTTTGACCAAAATCGACAGGTCCGGGGCTTAGGGAATTTCTCATATTCCACAAAACGGTTGAAGCTCCTGTTCAAAAATGATGCTCCGAAATCAACTTCTGTCACCTTAGTGATACATTTTGGGATAGTACCTAAAGTTTAAAGCAGAAATTGGGGCACTTTTGAAATTTTCATTTTTGACCAAAATCGACAGGTCCGGGGCTTATGGAATTCTCATATGCCACAAAACGATTGAAGCTCCTGTTCAAAAATGATGCTCCGAAATCTACTTCTGTCACCTTAGTGATACATTTTGGGATAGTACCTAAAGTTTAAAGCAGAAATTGGGGCACTTTTGAAATTTTCATTTTTGACCAAAATCGACAGGTCCGGGGCTTATGGAATTCTCATATGCCACAAAACGATTGAAGCTCCTGTTCAAAAATGATGCTCCGAAATCAACTTCTGTCACCTTAGTGATACATTTTGGGATAGTACCTAAAGTTTAAAGCAAAAATTGGGGCACTTTTGAAATTTTCATTTTTGACCAAAATCGACAGGTCCGGGGCTTATGGAATTCTCATATGCCACAAAACGGTTGAAGCTCCTGTTCAAAAATGATGCTCCAATATCAACTTCTGTCACCTTAGTGATACATTTTGGGATATTACCTAAAGTTTAAAGCAGAAATTGGGGCACTTTTGAAATTTTCATTTTTGACCAAAAATCGACAGGTCCGGGGATTAGGGAATTTCTCATATGCCACAAAACGGTTGAAGCAACTGTTCAAAAATGATGCTCCGAAATCAACTTCTGTCACCTTAGTGATACATTTTGGGATAGTACCTAAAGTTTAAAGCAGAAATTGGGGCACTTTTGAAATTTTCATTTTTGACCAAAATCGACAGGTCTGGGGCTTAGGGAATTTCTCATATGCCACAAAACGGTTGAAGCTCCTGTTCAAAAATGATGCTCCGAAATCAACTTCTGTCACCTTAGTGATACATTTTGGGATAGTACCTAAAGTTTAAAGCAGAAATTGGGGCACTTTTGAAATTTTCATTTTTGACCAAAATCGACAGGTCCCGGGCTTATGGAATTCTCATATGCCACAAAACGGTTGAAGCTCCTGTTCAAAAATGATGCTCCAAAATCAACTTCTGTCACCTTAGTGATACATTTTGGGATAGTACCTAAAGTTTAAAGCAGAAATTGGGGCACTTTTGAAATTTTCATTTTTGACCAAAAATCGACAGGTCCGGGGATTAGGGAATTTCTCATATGCCACAAAACGGTTGAAGCAACTGTTCAAAAATGATGCTCCGAAATCAACTTCTGTCACCTTAGTGATACATTTTGGGATAGTACCTAAAGTTTAAAGCAGAAATTGGGGCACTTTTGAAATTTTCATTTTTGACCAAAATCGACAGGTCCGGGGCTTATGGAATTCTCATATGCCACAAAATGATTGAAGCTCCTGTTCAAAAACGATGCTCCGAAATCAACTTCTGTCACTTTAGTGATACATTTTGGGATAGTACCTAAAGTTTAAAGCAGAAATTGGGGCACTTTTGAAATTTTCATTTTTGACCAAAATCGACAGGTCCGGGGCTTAGGGAATTCTCATATGCCACAAAACGGTTGAAGCTCCTGTTCAAAAATGATGCTCCGAAATCAACTCCTGTCACCTTAGTGATACATTTTGGGATAGTACCTAAAGTTTAAAGCAGAAATTGGGGCACTTTTGAAATTTTCATTTTTGACCAAAATCGACAGGTCCGGGGCTTAGGGAATTTCTCATATGCCACAAAACGGTTGAAGCTCCTGTTCAAAAATGATGCTCCGAAATCAACTTCTGTCACCTTAGTGATACATTTTGGGATAGTACCTAAAGTTTAAAGCAGAAATTGGGGCACTTTTGAAATTTTCATTTTTGACCAAAATCGACAGGTCCCGGGCTTATGGAATTCTCATATGCCACAAAACGGTTGAAGCTCCTGTTCAAAAATGATGCTCCAAAATCAACTTCTGTCACCTTAGTGATACATTTTGGGATAGTACCTAAAGTTTAAAGCAGAAATTGGGGCACTTTTGAAATTTTCATTTTTGACCAAAAATCGACAGGTCCGGGGATTAGGGAATTTCTCATATGCCACAAAACGGTTGAAGCAACTGTTCAAAAATGATGCTCCGAAATCAACTTCTGTCACCTTAGTGATACATTTTGGGATAGTACCTAAAGTTTAAAGCAGAAATTGGGGCACTTTTGAAATTTTCATTTTTGACCAAAATCGACAGGTCCGGGGCTTATGGAATTCTCATATGCCACAAAATGATTGAAGCTCCTGTTCAAAAACGATGCTCCGAAATCAACTTCTGTCACTTTAGTGATACATTTTGGGATAGTACCTAAAGTTTAAAGCAGAAATTGGGGCACTTTTGAAATTTTCATTTTTGACCAAAATCGACAGGTCCGGGGCTTAGGGAATTCTCATATGCCACAAAACGGTTGAAGCTCCTGTTCAAAAATGATGCTCCGAAATCAACTTCTGTCACCTTAGTGATACATTTTGGGATAGTACCTAAAGTTTAAAGCAGAAATTGGGGCACTTTTGAAATTTTCATTTTTGACCGAAATCGACAGGTCTGGGGCTTATGGAATTCTCATATGCCACAAAACGATTGAAGCTCCTGTTCAAAAATGATGCTCCGAAATCAACTTCTGTCACCTTAGTGATACATTTTGGGATAGTACCTAAAGTTTAAAGCAGAAATTGGGGCACTTTTGAAATTTTCATTTTTGACCAAAATCGACAGGCCCGGGGCTTAGGGAATTCTCATATGCCACAAAACGGTTGAAGCTCCTGTTCAAAAATGATGCTCCAAAATCAACTTCTGTCACCTTAGTGATACATTTTGGGATAGTACCTAAAGTTTAAAGCAGAAATTGGGGCACTTTTGAAATTTTCATTTTTGACCGAAATCGACAGGTCTGGGGCTTATGGAATTCTCATATGCCACAAAACGATTGAAGCTCCTGTTCAAAAATGATGCTCCGAAATCAACTTCTGTCACCTTAGTGATACATTTTGGGATAGTACCTAAAGTTTAAAGCAGAAATTGGGGCACTTTTGAAATTTTCATTTTTGACCAAAATCGACAGGCCCGGGGCTTAGGGAATTCTCATATGCCACAAAACGGTTGAAGCTCCTGTTCAAAAATGATGCTCCAAAATCAACTTCTGTCACCTTAGTGATACATTTTGGGATAGTACCTAAAGTTTAAAGCAGAAATTGGGGCACTTTTGAAATTTTCATTTTTGACAAAAATCGACAAGTCCGGGGCTTAGGGAATTTCTCATATGCCACAAAACGGTTGAAGCTCCTGTTCAAAAATGATGCTCCGAAATCAACTTCTGTCATCTTAGTGATACATTTTGGGATAGTACCTAAAGTTTAAAGCAGAAATTGGGGCACTTTTGAAATTTTCATTTTTGACCAAAATCGACAGGTCTGGGGCTTATGGAATTCTCATATGCCACAAAACGGTTGAAGCTCCTGTTCAAAAATGATGCTCCGAAATCAACTTCTGTCACCTTAGTGATACATTTTGGGATAGTACCTAAAGTTTAAAGCAGAAATTGGGGCACTTTTGAAATTTTAATTTTTGACCAAAATCGACAGGTCCGGGGCTTAGGGAATTTCTCATATTCCACAAAACGGTTGAAGCTCCTGTTCAAAAATGATGCTCCGAAATCAACTTCTGTCACCTTAGTGATACATTTTGGGATAGTACCTAAAGTTTAAAGCAGAAATTGGGGCACTTTTGAAATTTTCATTTTTGACCAAAATCGACAGGTCCGGGGCTTATGGAATTCTCATATGCCACAAAACGATTGAAGCTCCTGTTCAAAAATGATGCTCCGAAATCAACTTCTGTCACCTTAGTGATACATTTTGGGATAGTACCTAAAGTTTAAAGCAGAAATTGGGGCACTTTTGAAATTTTCATTTTTGACCAAAATCGACAGGTCCGGGGCTTATGGAATTCTCATATGCCACAAAACGATTGAAGCTCCTGTTCAAAAATGATGCTCCGAAATCAACTTCTGTCACCTTAGTGATACATTTTGGGATAGTACCTAAAGTTTAAAGCAAAAATTGGGGCACTTTTGAAATTTTCATTTTTGACCAAAATCGACAGGTCCGGGGCTTATGGAATTCTCATATGCCACAAAACGGTTGAAGCTCCTGTTCAAAAATGATGCTCCAATATCAACTTCTGTCACCTTAGTGATACATTTTGGGATATTACCTAAAGTTTAAAGCAGAAATTGGGGCACTTTTGAAATTTTCATTTTTGACCAAAAATCGACAGGTCCGGGGATTAGGGAATTTCTCATATGCCACAAAACGGTTGAAGCAACTGTTCAAAAATGATGCTCCGAAATCAACTTCTGTCACCTTAGTGATACATTTTGGGATAGTACCTAAAGTTTAAAGCAGAAATTGGGGCACTTTTGAAATTTTCATTTTTGACCAAAATCGACAGGTCCGGGGCTTATGGAATTCTCATATGCCACAAAACGATTGAAGCTCCTGTTCAAAAATGATGCTCCGAAATCAACTTCTGTCACCTTAGTGATACATTTTGGGATAGTACCTAAAGTTTAAAGCAGAAATTGGGGCACTTTTGAAATTTTCATTTTTGACCAAAATCGACAGGTCCGGGGCTTATGGAATTCTCATATGCCACAAAACGATTGAAGCTCCTGTTCAAAAATGATGCTCCGAAATCAACTTCTGTCACCTTAGTGATACATTTTGGGATAGTACCTAAAGTTTAAAGCAGAAATTGGGGCACTTTTGAAATTTTAATTTTTGACCAAAATCGACAGGTCCGGGGCTTAGGGAATTTCTCATATTCCACAAAACGGTTGAAGCTCCTGTTCAAAAATGATGCTCCGAAATCAACTTCTGTCACCTTAGTGATACATTTTGGGATAGTACCTAAAGTTTAAAGCAGAAATTGGGGCACTTTTGAAATTTTCATTTTTGACCAAAATCGACAGGTCCGGGGCTTATGGAATTCTCATATGCCACAAAACGATTGAAGCTCCTGTTCAAAAATGATGCTCCGAAATCAACTTCTGTCACCTTAGTGATACATTTTGGGATAGTACCTAAAGTTTAAAGCAGAAATTGGGGCACTTTTGAAATTTTCATTTTTGACCAAAATCGACAGGTCCGGGGCTTATGGAATTCTCATATGCCACAAAACGATTGAAGCTCCTGTTCAAAAATGATGCTCCGAAATCAACTTCTGTCACCTTTGTGATACATTTTGGGATAGTACCTAAAGTTTAAAGCAAAAATTGGGGCACTTTTGAAATTTTCATTTTTGACCAAAATCGACAGGTCCGGGGCTTATGGAATTCTCATATGCCACAAAACGGTTGAAGCTCCTGTTCAAAAATGATGCTCCAATATCAACTTCTGTCACCTTAGTGATACATTTTGGGATATTACCTAAAGTTTAAAGCAGAAATTGGGGCACTTTTGAAATTTTCATTTTTGACCAAAAATCGACAGGTCCGGGGATTAGGGAATTTCTCATATGCCACAAAACGGTTGAAGCAACTGTTCAAAAATGATGCTCCGAAATCAACTTCTGTCACCTTAGTGATACATTTTGGGATAGTACCTAAAGTTTAAAGCAGAAATTGGGGCACTTTTGAAATTTTCATTTTTGACCAAAATCGACAGGTCTGGGGCTTAGGGAATTTCTCATATGCCACAAAACGGTTGAAGCTCCTGTTCAAAAATGATGCTCCGAAATCAACTTCTGTCACCTTAGTGATACATTTTGGGATAGTACCTAAAGTTTAAAGCAGAAATTGGGGCACTTTTGAAATTTTCATTTTTGACCAAAATCGACAGGTCCCGGGCTTATGGAATTCTCATATGCCACAAAACGGTTGAAGCTCCTGTTCAAAAATGATGCTCCAAAATCAACTTCTGTCACCTTAGTGATACATTTTGGGATAGTACCTAAAGTTTAAAGCAGAAATTGGGGCACTTTTGAAATTTTCATTTTTGACCAAAAATCGACAGGTCCGGGGATTAGGGAATTTCTCATATGCCACAAAACGGTTGAAGCAACTGTTCAAAAATGATGCTCCGAAATCAACTTCTGTCACCTTAGTGATACATTTTGGGATAGTACCTAAAGTTTAAAGCAGAAATTGGGGCACTTTTGAAATTTTCATTTTTGACCAAAATCGACAGGTCCGGGGCTTATGGAATTCTCATATGCCACAAAATGATTGAAGCTCCTGTTCAAAAACGATGCTCCGAAATCAACTTCTGTCACTTTAGTGATACATTTTGGGATAGTACCTAAAGTTTAAAGCAGAAATTGGGGCACTTTTGAAATTTTCATTTTTGACCAAAATCGACAGGTCCGGGGCTTAGGGAATTCTCATATGCCACAAAACGGTTGAAGCTCCTGTTCAAAATGATGCTCCGAAATCAACTCCTGTCACCTTAGTGATACATTTTGGGATAGTACCTAAAGTTTAAAGCAGAAATTGGGGCACTTTTGAAATTTTCATTTTTGACCAAAATCGACAGGTCCGGGGCTTAGGGAATTTCTCATATGCCACAAAACGGTTGAAGCTCCTGTTCAAAAATGATGCTCCGAAATCAACTTCTGTCACCTTAGTGATACATTTTGGGATAGTACCTAAAGTTTAAAGGAGAAATTGGGGCACTTTTGAAATTTTCATTTTTGACCAAAATCGACAGGTCCCGGGCTTATGGAATTCTCATATGCCACAAAACGGTTGAAGCTCCTGTTCAAAAATGATGCTCCAAAATCAACTTCTGTCACCTTAGTGATACATTTTGGGATAGTACCTAAAGTTTAAAGCAGAAATTGGGGCACTTTTGAAATTTTCATTTTTGACCAAAAATCGACAGGTCCGGGGATTAGGGAATTTCTCATATGCCACAAAACGGTTGAAGCAACTGTTCAAAAATGATGCTCCGAAATCAACTTCTGTCACCTTAGTGATACATTTTGGGATAGTACCTAAAGTTTAAAGCAGAAATTGGGGCACTTTTGAAATTTTCATTTTTGACCAAAATCGACAGGTCCGGGGCTTATGGAATTCTCATATGCCACAAAATGATTGAAGCTCCTGTTCAAAAACGATGCTCCGAAATCAACTTCTGTCACTTTAGTGATACATTTTGGGATAGTACCTAAAGTTTAAAGCAGAAATTGGGGCACTTTTGAAATTTTCATTTTTGACCAAAATCGACAGGTCCGGGGCTTATGGAATTCTCATATGCCACAAAACGATTGAAGCTCCTGTTCAAAAATGATGCTCCGAAATCAACTTCTGTCACCTTAGTGATACATTTTGGGATAGTACCTAAAGTTTAAAGCAGAAATTGGGGCACTTTTGAAATTTTCATTTTTGACCAAAATCGACAGGTCCGGGGCTTATGGAATTCTCATATGCCACAAAACGATTGAAGCTCCTGTTCAAAAATGATGCTCCGAAATCAACTTCTGTCACCTTAGTGATACATTTTGGGATAGTACCTAAAGTTTAAAGCAAAAATTGGGGCACTTTTGAAATTTTCATTTTTGACCAAAATCGACAGGTCCGGGGCTTATGGAATTCTCATATGCCACAAAACGGTTGAAGCTCCTGTTCAAAAATGATGCTCCAATATCAACTTCTGTCACCTTAGTGATACATTTTGGGATATTACCTAAAGTTTAAAGCAGAAATTGGGGCACTTTTGAAATTTTCATTTTTGACCAAAAATCGACAGGTCCGGGGATTAGGGAATTTCTCATATGCCACAAAACGGTTGAAGCAACTGTTCAAAAATGATGCTCCGAAATCAACTTCTGTCACCTTAGTGATACATTTTGGGATAGTACCTAAAGTTTAAAGCAGAAATTGGGGCACTTTTGAAATTTTTCATTTTTGACCAAAATCGACAGGTCTGGGGCTTAGGGAATTTCTCATATGCCACAAAACGGTTGAAGCTCCTGTTCAAAAATGATGCTCCGAAATCAACTTCTGTCACCTTAGTGATACATTTTGGGATAGTACCTAAAGTTTAAAGCAGAAATTGGGGCACTTTTGAAATTTTCATTTTTGACCAAAATCGACAGGTCCCGGGCTTATGGAATTCTCATATGCCACAAAACGGTTGAAGCTCCTGTTCAAAAATGATGCTCCAAAATCAACTTCTGTCACCTTAGTGATACATTTTGGGATAGTACCTAAAGTTTAAAGCAGAAATTGGGGCACTTTTGAAATTTTCATTTTTGACCAAAAATCGACAGGTCCGGGGATTAGGGAATTTCTCATATGCCACAAAACGGTTGAAGCAACTGTTCAAAAATGATGCTCCGAAATCAACTTCTGTCACCTTAGTGATACATTTTGGGATAGTACCTAAAGTTTAAAGCAGAAATTGGGGCACTTTTGAAATTTTCATTTTTGACCAAAATCGACAGGTCCGGGGCTTATGGAATTCTCATATGCCACAAAATGATTGAAGCTCCTGTTCAAAAACGATGCTCCGAAATCAACTTCTGTCACTTTAGTGATACATTTTGGGATAGTACCTAAAGTTTAAAGCAGAAATTGGGGCACTTTTGAAATTTTCATTTTTGACCAAAATCGACAGGTCCGGGGCTTAGGGAATTCTCATATGCCACAAAACGGTTGAAGCTCCTGTTCAAAAATGATGCTCCGAAATCAACTCCTGTCACCTTAGTGATACATTTTGGGATAGTACCTAAAGTTTAAAGCA
The DNA here is from genome assembly GCF_028390025.1 of Pseudophryne corroboree. NCBI lineage: Eukaryota > Metazoa > Chordata > Amphibia > Anura > Myobatrachidae > Pseudophryne > Pseudophryne corroboree. Next base: position 49,544 of record NW_026967694.1, on the reverse strand, counting down.
GAAATTGGGGCACTTTTGAAATTTTCATTTTTGACCAAAATCGACAGGTCCGGGGCTTAGGGAATTTCTCATATGCCACAAAACGGTTGAAGCTCCTGTTCAAAAATGATGCTCCGAAATCAACTTCTGTCACCTTAGTGATACATTTTGGGATAGTACCTAAAGTTTAAAGCAGAAATTGGGGCACTTTTGAAATTTTCATTTTTGACCAAAATCGACAGGTCCCGGGCTTATGGAATTCTCATATGCCACAAAACGGTTGAAGCTCCTGTTCAAAAATGATGCTCCAAAATCAACTTCTGTCACCTTAGTGATACATTTTGGGATAGTACCTAAAGTTTAAAGCAGAAATTGGGGCACTTTTGAAATTTTCATTTTTGACCAAAAATCGACAGGTCCGGGGATTAGGGAATTTCTCATATGCCACAAAACGGTTGAAGCAACTGTTCAAAAATGATGCTCCGAAATCAACTTCTGTCACCTTAGTGATACATTTTGGGATAGTACCTAAAGTTTAAAGCAGAAATTGGGGCACTTTTGAAATTTTCATTTTTGACCAAAATCGACAGGTCCGGGGCTTATGGAATTCTCATATGCCACAAAATGATTGAAGCTCCTGTTCAAAAACGATGCTCCGAAATCAACTTCTGTCACTTTAGTGATACATTTTGGATAGTACCTAAAGTTTAAAGCAGAAATTGGGGCACTTTTGAAATTTTCATTTTTGACCAAAATCGACAGGTCCGGGGCTTAGGGAATTCTCATATGCCACAAAACGGTTGAAGCTCCTGTTCAAAAATGATGCTCCGAAATCAACTTCTGTCACCTTAGTGATACATTTTGGGATAGTACCTAAAGTTTAAAGCAGAAATTGGGGCACTTTTGAAATTTTCATTTTTGACCGAAATCGACAGGTCTGGGGCTTATGGAATTCTCATATGCCACAAAACGATTGAAGCTCCTGTTCAAAAATGATGCTCCGAAATCAACTTCTGTCACCTTAGTGATACATTTTGGGATAGTACCTAAAGTTTAAAGCAGAAATTGGGGCACTTTTGAAATTTTCATTTTTGACCAAAATCGACAGGCCCGGGGCTTAGGGAATTCTCATATGCCACAAAACGGTTGAAGCTCCTGTTCAAAAATGATGCTCCAAAATCAACTTCTGTCACCTTAGTGATACATTTTGGGATAGTACCTAAAGTTTAAAGCAGAAATTGGGGCACTTTTGAAATTTTCATTTTTGACAAAAATCGACAAGTCCGGGGCTTAGGGAATTTCTCATATGCCACAAAACGGTTGAAGCTCCTGTTCAAAAATGATGCTCCGAAATCAACTTCTGTCATCTTAGTGATACATTTTGGGATAGTACCTAAAGTTTAAAGCAGAAATTGGGGCACTTTTGAAATTTTCATTTTTGACCAAAATCGACAGGTCTGGGGCTTATGGAATTCTCATATGCCACAAAACGGTTGAAGCTCCTGTTCAAAAATGATGCTCCGAAATCAACTTCTGTCACCTTAGTGATACATTTTGGGATAGTACCTAAAGTTTAAAGCAGAAATTGGGGCACTTTTGAAATTTTCATTTTTGACCAAAAATCGACAGGTCCGGGGATTAGGGAATTTCTCATATGCCACAAAACGGTTGAAGCAACTGTTCAAAAATGATGCTCCGAAATCAACTTCTGTCACCTTAGTGATACATTTTGGGATAGTACCTAAAGTTTAAAGCAGAAATTGGGGCACTTTTGAAATTTTCATTTTTGACCAAAATCGACAGGTCCGGGGCTTATGGAATTCTCATATGCCACAAAATGATTGAAGCTCCTGTTCAAAAATGATGCTCCGAAATCAACTTCTGTCACTTTAGTGATACATTTTGGGATAGTACCTAAAGTTTAAAGCAGAAATTGGGGCACTTTTGAAATTTTCATTTTTGACCAAAATCGACAGGTCCGGGGCTTAGGGAATTCTCATATGCCACAAAACGGTTGAAGCTCCTGTTCAAAAATGATGCTCCGAAATCAACTCCTGTCACCTTAGTGATACATTTTGGGATAGTACCTAAAGTTTAAAGCAGAAATTGGGGCACTTTTGAAATTTTCATTTTTGACCAAAATCGACAGGTCCGGGGCTTAGGGAATTTCTCATATGCCACAAAACGGTTGAAGCTCCTGTTCAAAAATGATGCTCCGAAATCAACTTCTGTCACCTTAGTGATACATTTTGGGATAGTACCTAAAGTTTAAAGCAGAAATTGGGGCACTTTTGAAATTTTCATTTTTGACCAAAATCGACAGGTCCCGGGCTTATGGAATTCTCATATGCCACAAAACGGTTGAAGCTCCTGTTCAAAAATGATGCTCCAAAATCAACTTCTGTCACCTTAGTGATACATTTTGGGATAGTACCTAAAGTTTAAAGCAGAAATTGGGGCACTTTTGAAATTTTCATTTTTGACCAAAAATCGACAGGTCCGGGGATTAGGGAATTTCTCATATGCCACAAAACGGTTGAAGCAACTGTTCAAAAATGATGCTCCGAAATCAACTTCTGTCACCTTAGTGATACATTTTGGGATAGTACCTAAAGTTTAAAGCAGAAATTGGGGCACTTTTGAAATTTTCATTTTTGACCAAAATCGACAGGTCCGGGGCTTATGGAATTCTCATATGCCACAAAATGATTGAAGCTCCTGTTCAAAAACGATGCTCCGAAATCAACTTCTGTCACTTTAGTGATACATTTTGGGATAGTACCTAAAGTTTAAAGCAGAAATTGGGGCACTTTTGAAATTTTCATTTTTGACCAAAATCGACAGGTCCGGGGCTTAGGGAATTCTCATATGCCACAAAACGGTTGAAGCTCCTGTTCAAAAATGATGCTCCGAAATCAACTTCTGTCACCTTAGTGATACATTTTGGGATAGTACCTAAAGTTTAAAGCAGAAATTGGGGCACTTTTGAAATTTTCATTTTTGACCGAAATCGACAGGTCTGGGGCTTATGGAATTCTCATATGCCACAAAACGATTGAAGCTCCTGTTCAAAAATGATGCTCCGAAATCAACTTCTGTCACCTTAGTGATACATTTTGGGATAGTACCTAAAGTTTAAAGCAGAAATTGGGGCACTTTTGAAATTTTCATTTTTGACCAAAATCGACAGGCCCGGGGCTTAGGGAATTCTCATATGCCACAAAACGGTTGAAGCTCCTGTTCAAAAATGATGCTCCAAAATCAACTTCTGTCACCTTAGTGATACATTTTGGGATAGTACCTAAAGTTTAAAGCAGAAATTGGGGCACTTTTGAAATTTTCATTTTTGACCGAAATCGACAGGTCTGGGGCTTATGGAATTCTCATATGCCACAAAACGATTGAAGCTCCTGTTCAAAAATGATGCTCCGAAATCAACTTCTGTCACCTTAGTGATACATTTTGGGATAGTACCTAAAGTTTAAAGCAGAAATTGGGGCACTTTTGAAATTTTCATTTTTGACCAAAATCGACAGGCCCGGGGCTTAGGGAATTCTCATATGCCACAAAACGGTTGAAGCTCCTGTTCAAAAATGATGCTCCAAAATCAACTTCTGTCACCTTAGTGATACATTTTGGGATAGTACCTAAAGTTTAAAGCAGAAATTGGGGCACTTTTGAAATTTTCATTTTTGACAAAAATCGACAAGTCCGGGGCTTAGGGAATTTCTCATATGCCACAAAACGGTTGAAGCTCCTGTTCAAAAATGATGCTCCGAAATCAACTTCTGTCATCTTAGTGATACATTTTGGGATAGTACCTAAAGTTTAAAGCAGAAATTGGGGCACTTTTGAAATTTTCATTTTTGACCAAAATCGACAGGTCTGGGGCTTATGGAATTCTCATATGCCACAAAACGGTTGAAGCTCCTGTTCAAAAATGATGCTCCGAAATCAACTTCTGTCACCTTAGTGATACATTTTGGGATAGTACCTAAAGTTTAAAGCAGAAATTGGGGCACTTTTGAAATTTTAATTTTTGACCAAAATCGACAGGTCCGGGGCTTAGGGAATTTCTCATATTCCACAAAACGGTTGAAGCTCCTGTTCAAAAATGATGCTCCGAAATCAACTTCTGTCACCTTAGTGATACATTTTGGGATAGTACCTAAAGTTTAAAGCAGAAATTGGGGCACTTTTGAAATTTTCATTTTTGACCAAAATCGACAGGTCCGGGGCTTATGGAATTCTCATATGCCACAAAACGATTGAAGCTCCTGTTCAAAAATGATGCTCCGAAATCAACTTCTGTCACCTTAGTGATACATTTTGGGATAGTACCTAAAGTTTAAAGCAGAAATTGGGGCACTTTTGAAATTTTCATTTTTGACCAAAATCGACAGGTCCGGGGCTTATGGAATTCTCATATGCCACAAAACGATTGAAGCTCCTGTTCAAAAATGATGCTCCGAAATCAACTTCTGTCACCTTAGTGATACATTTTGGGATAGTACCTAAAGTTTAAAGCAGAAATTGGGGCACTTTTGAAATTTTAATTTTTGACCAAAATCGACAGGTCCGGGGCTTAGGGAATTTCTCATATTCCACAAAACGGTTGAAGCTCCTGTTCAAAAATGATGCTCCGAAATCAACTTCTGTCACCTTAGTGATACATTTTGGGATAGTACCTAAAGTTTAAAGCAGAAATTGGGGCACTTTTGAAATTTTCATTTTTGACCAAAATCGACAGGTCCGGGGCTTATGGAATTCTCATATGCCACAAAACGATTGAAGCTCCTGTTCAAAAATGATGCTCCGAAATCAACTTCTGTCACCTTAGTGATACATTTTGGGATAGTACCTAAAGTTTAAAGCAGAAATTGGGGCACTTTTGAAATTTTCATTTTTGACCAAAAATCGACAGGTCCGGGGATTAGGGAATTTCTCATATGCCACAAAACGGTTGAAGCAACTGTTCAAAAATGATGCTCCGAAATCAACTTCTGTCACCTTAGTGATACATTTTGGGATAGTACCTAAAGTTTAAAGCAGAAATTGGGGCACTTTTGAAATTTTCATTTTTGACCAAAATCGACAGGTCCGGGGCTTATGGAATTCTCATATGCCACAAAATGATTGAAGCTCCTGTTCAAAAACGATGCTCCGAAATCAACTTCTGTCACTTTAGTGATACATTTTGGGATAGTACCTAAAGTTTAAAGCAGAAATTGGGGCACTTTTGAAATTTTCATTTTTGACCAAAATCGACAGGTCCGGGGCTTAGGGAATTCTCATATGCCACAAAACGGTTGAAGCTCCTGTTCAAAAATGATGCTCCGAAATCAACTTCTGTCACCTTAGTGATACATTTTGGGATAGTACCTAAAGTTTAAAGCAGAAATTGGGGCACTTTTGAAATTTTCATTTTTGACCGAAATCGACAGGTCTGGGGCTTATGGAATTCTCATATGCCACAAAACGATTGAAGCTCCTGTTCAAAAATGATGCTCCGAAATCAACTTCTGTCACCTTAGTGATACATTTTGGGATAGTACCTAAAGTTTAAAGCAGAAATTGGGGCACTTTTGAAATTTTCATTTTTGACCAAAATCGACAGGCCCGGGGCTTAGGGAATTCTCATATGCCACAAAACGGTTGAAGCTCCTGTTCAAAAATGATGCTCCAAAATCAACTTCTGTCACCTTAGTGATACATTTTGGGATAGTACCTAAAGTTTAAAGCAGAAATTGGGGCACTTTTGAAATTTTCATTTTTGACCGAAATCGACAGGTCTGGGGCTTATGGAATTCTCATATGCCACAAAACGATTGAAGCTCCTGTTCAAAAATGATGCTCCGAAATCAACTTCTGTCACCTTAGTGATACATTTTGGGATAGTACCTAAAGTTTAAAGCAGAAATTGGGGCACTTTTGAAATTTTCATTTTTGACCAAAATCGACAGGCCCGGGGCTTAGGGAATTCTCATATGCCACAAAACGGTTGAAGCTCCTGTTCAAAAATGATGCTCCAAAATCAACTTCTGTCACCTTAGTGATACATTTTGGGATAGTACCTAAAGTTTAAAGCAGAAATTGGGGCACTTTTGAAATTTTCATTTTTGACAAAAATCGACAAGTCCGGGGCTTAGGGAATTTCTCATATGCCACAAAACGGTTGAAGCTCCTGTTCAAAAATGATGCTCCGAAATCAACTTCTGTCATCTTAGTGATACATTTTGGGATAGTACCTAAAGTTTAAAGCAGAAATTGGGGCACTTTTGAAATTTTCATTTTTGACCAAAATCGACAGGTCTGGGGCTTATGGAATTCTCATATGCCACAAAACGGTTGAAGCTCCTGTTCAAAAATGATGCTCCGAAATCAACTTCTGTCACCTTAGTGATACATTTTGGGATAGTACCTAAAGTTTAAAGCAGAAATTGGGGCACTTTTGAAATTTTAATTTTTGACCAAAATCGACAGGTCCGGGGCTTAGGGAATTTCTCATATTCCACAAAACGGTTGAAGCTCCTGTTCAAAAATGATGCTCCGAAATCAACTTCTGTCACCTTAGTGATACATTTTGGGATAGTACCTAAAGTTTAAAGCAGAAATTGGGGCACTTTTGAAATTTTCATTTTTGACCAAAATCGACAGGTCCGGGGCTTATGGAATTCTCATATGCCACAAAACGATTGAAGCTCCTGTTCAAAAATGATGCTCCGAAATCAACTTCTGTCACCTTAGTGATACATTTTGGGATAGTACCTAAAGTTTAAAGCAGAAATTGGGGCACTTTTGAAATTTTCATTTTTGACCAAAATCGACAGGTCCGGGGCTTATGGAATTCTCATATGCCACAAAACGATTGAAGCTCCTGTTCAAAAATGATGCTCCGAAATCAACTTCTGTCACCTTAGTGATACATTTTGGGATAGTACCTAAAGTTTAAAGCAGAAATTGGGGCACTTTTGAAATTTTAATTTTTGACCAAAATCGACAGGTCCGGGGCTTAGGGAATTTCTCATATTCCACAAAACGGTTGAAGCTCCTGTTCAAAAATGATGCTCCGAAATCAACTTCTGTCACCTTAGTGATACATTTTGGGATAGTACCTAAAGTTTAAAGCAGAAATTGGGGCACTTTTGAAATTTTCATTTTTGACCAAAATCGACAGGTCCGGGGCTTATGGAATTCTCATATGCCACAAAACGATTGAAGCTCCTGTTCAAAAATGATGCTCCGAAATCAACTTCTGTCACCTTAGTGATACATTTTGGGATAGTACCTAAAGTTTAAAGCAGAAATTGGGGCACTTTTGAAATTTTCATTTTTGACCAAAATCGACAGGTCCGGGGCTTATGGAATTCTCATATGCCACAAAACGATTGAAGCTCCTGTTCAAAAATGATGCTCCGAAATCAACTTCTGTCACCTTAGTGATACATTTTGGGATAGTACCTAAAGTTTAAAGCAAAAATTGGGGCACTTTTGAAATTTTCATTTTTGACCAAAATCGACAGGTCCGGGGCTTATGGAATTCTCATATGCCACAAAACGGTTGAAGCTCCTGTTCAAAAATGATGCTCCAATATCAACTTCTGTCACCTTAGTGATACATTTTGGGATATTACCTAAAGTTTAAAGCAGAAATTGGGGCACTTTTGAAATTTTCATTTTTGACCAAAAATCGACAGGTCCGGGGATTAGGGAATTTCTCATATGCCACAAAACGGTTGAAGCAACTGTTCAAAAATGATGCTCCGAAATCAACTTCTGTCACCTTAGTGATACATTTTGGGATAGTACCTAAAGTTTAAAGCAGAAATTGGGGCACTTTTGAAATTTTCATTTTTGACCAAAATCGACAGGTCCGGGGCTTATGGAATTCTCATATGCCACAAAACGATTGAAGCTCCTGTTCAAAAATGATGCTCCGAAATCAACTTCTGTCACCTTAGTGATACATTTTGGGATAGTACCTAAAGTTTAAAGCAGAAATTGGGGCACTTTTGAAATTTTCATTTTTGACCAAAATCGACAGGTCCGGGGCTTATGGAATTCTCATATGCCACAAAACGATTGAAGCTCCTGTTCAAAAATGATGCTCCGAAATCAACTTCTGTCACCTTAGTGATACATTTTGGGATAGTACCTAAAGTTTAAAGCAGAAATTGGGGCACTTTTGAAATTTTAATTTTTGACCAAAATCGACAGGTCCGGGGCTTAGGGAATTTCTCATATTCCACAAAACGGTTGAAGCTCCTGTTCAAAAATGATGCTCCGAAATCAACTTCTGTCACCTTAGTGATACATTTTGGGATAGTACCTAAAGTTTAAAGCAGAAATTGGGGCACTTTTGAAATTTTCATTTTTGACCAAAATCGACAGGTCCGGGGCTTATGGAATTCTCATATGCCACAAAACGATTGAAGCTCCTGTTCAAAAATGATGCTCCGAAATCAACTTCTGTCACCTTAGTGATACATTTTGGGATAGTACCTAAAGTTTAAAGCAGAAATTGGGGCACTTTTGAAATTTTCATTTTTGACCAAAATCGACAGGTCCGGGGCTTATGGAATTCTCATATGCCACAAAACGATTGAAGCTCCTGTTCAAAAATGATGCTCCGAAATCAACTTCTGTCACCTTTGTGATACATTTTGGGATAGTACCTAAAGTTTAAAGCAAAAATTGGGGCACTTTTGAAATTTTCATTTTTGACCAAAATCGACAGGTCCGGGGCTTATGGAATTCTCATATGCCACAAAACGGTTGAAGCTCCTGTTCAAAAATGATGCTCCAATATCAACTTCTGTCACCTTAGTGATACATTTTGGGATATTACCTAAAGTTTAAAGCAGAAATTGGGGCACTTTTGAAATTTTCATTTTTGACCAAAAATCGACAGGTCCGGGGATTAGGGAATTTCTCATATGCCACAAAACGGTTGAAGCAACTGTTCAAAAATGATGCTCCGAAATCAACTTCTGTCACCTTAGTGATACATTTTGGGATAGTACCTAAAGTTTAAAGCAGAAATTGGGGCACTTTTGAAATTTTCATTTTTGACCAAAATCGACAGGTCTGGGGCTTAGGGAATTTCTCATATGCCACAAAACGGTTGAAGCTCCTGTTCAAAAATGATGCTCCGAAATCAACTTCTGTCACCTTAGTGATACATTTTGGGATAGTACCTAAAGTTTAAAGCAGAAATTGGGGCACTTTTGAAATTTTCATTTTTGACCAAAATCGACAGGTCCCGGGCTTATGGAATTCTCATATGCCACAAAACGGTTGAAGCTCCTGTTCAAAAATGATGCTCCAAAATCAACTTCTGTCACCTTAGTGATACATTTTGGGATAGTACCTAAAGTTTAAAGCAGAAATTGGGGCACTTTTGAAATTTTCATTTTTGACCAAAAATCGACAGGTCCGGGGATTAGGGAATTTCTCATATGCCACAAAACGGTTGAAGCAACTGTTCAAAAATGATGCTCCGAAATCAACTTCTGTCACCTTAGTGATACATTTTGGGATAGTACCTAAAGTTTAAAGCAGAAATTGGGGCACTTTTGAAATTTTCATTTTTGACCAAAATCGACAGGTCCGGGGCTTATGGAATTCTCATATGCCACAAAATGATTGAAGCTCCTGTTCAAAAACGATGCTCCGAAATCAACTTCTGTCACTTTAGTGATACATTTTGGGATAGTACCTAAAGTTTAAAGCAGAAATTGGGGCACTTTTGAAATTTTCATTTTTGACCAAAATCGACAGGTCCGGGGCTTAGGGAATTCTCATATGCCACAAAACGGTTGAAGCTCCTGTTCAAAAATGATGCTCCGAAATCAACTCCTGTCACCTTAGTGATACATTTTGGGATAGTACCTAAAGTTTAAAGCAGAAATTGGGGCACTTTTGAAATTTTCATTTTTGACCAAAATCGACAGGTCCGGGGCTTAGGGAATTTCTCATATGCCACAAAACGGTTGAAGCTCCTGTTCAAAAATGATGCTCCGAAATCAACTTCTGTCACCTTAGTGATACATTTTGGGATAGTACCTAAAGTTTAAAGGAGAAATTGGGGCACTTTTGAAATTTTCATTTTTGACCAAAATCGACAGGTCCCGGGCTTATGGAATTCTCATATGCCACAAAACGGTTGAAGCTCCTGTTCAAAAATGATGCTCCAAAATCAACTTCTGTCACCTTAGTGATACATTTTGGGATAGTACCTAAAGTTTAAAGCAGAAATTGGGGCACTTTTGAAATTTTCATTTTTGACCAAAAATCGACAGGTCCGGGGATTAGGGAATTTCTCATATGCCACAAAACGGTTGAAGCAACTGTTCAAAAATGATGCTCCGAAATCAACTTCTGTCACCTTAGTGATACATTTTGGGATAGTACCTAAAGTTTAAAGCAGAAATTGGGGCACTTTTGAAATTTTCATTTTTGACCAAAATCGACAGGTCCGGGGCTTATGGAATTCTCATATGCCACAAAATGATTGAAGCTCCTGTTCAAAAACGATGCTCCGAAATCAACTTCTGTCACTTTAGTGATACATTTTGGGATAGTACCTAAAGTTTAAAGCAGAAATTGGGGCACTTTTGAAATTTTCATTTTTGACCAAAATCGACAGGTCCGGGGCTTATGGAATTCTCATATGCCACAAAACGATTGAAGCTCCTGTTCAAAAATGATGCTCCGAAATCAACTTCTGTCACCTTAGTGATACATTTTGGGATAGTACCTAAAGTTTAAAGCAGAAATTGGGGCACTTTTGAAATTTTCATTTTTGACCAAAATCGACAGGTCCGGGGCTTATGGAATTCTCATATGCCACAAAACGATTGAAGCTCCTGTTCAAAAATGATGCTCCGAAATCAACTTCTGTCACCTTAGTGATACATTTTGGGATAGTACCTAAAGTTTAAAGCAAAAATTGGGGCACTTTTGAAATTTTCATTTTTGACCAAAATCGACAGGTCCGGGGATTAGGGAATTTCTCATATGCCACAAAACGGTTGAAGCAACTGTTCAAAAATGATGCTCCGAAATCAACTTCTGTCACCTTAGTGATACATTTTGGGATAGTACCTAAAGTTTAAAGCAGAAATTGGGGCACTTTTGAAATTTTCATTTTTGACCAAAATCGACAGGTCTGGGGCTTAGGGAATTTCTCATATGCCACAAAACGGTTGAAGCTCCTGTTCAAAAATGATGCTCCGAAATCAACTTCTGTCACCTTAGTGATACATTTTGGGATAGTACCTAAAGTTTAAAGCAGAAATTGGGGCACTTTTGAAATTTTCATTTTTGACCAAAATCGACAGGTCCCGGGCTTATGGAATTCTCATATGCCACAAAACGGTTGAAGCTCCTGTTCAAAAATGATGCTCCAAAATCAACTTCTGTCACCTTAGTGATACATTTTGGGATAGTACCTAAAGTTTAAAGCAGAAATTGGGGCACTTTTGAAATTTTCATTTTTGACCAAAAATCGACAGGTCCGGGGATTAGGGAATTTCTCATATGCCACAAAACGGTTGAAGCAACTGTTCAAAAATGATGCTCCGAAATCAACTTCTGTCACCTTAGTGATACATTTTGGGATAGTACCTAAAGTTTAAAGCAGAAATTGGGGCACTTTTGAAATTTTCATTTTTGACCGAAATCGACAGGTCTGGGGCTTATGGAATTCTCATATGCCACAAAACGATTGAAGCTCCTGTTCAAAAATGATGCTCCGAAATCAACTTCTGTCACCTTAGTGATACATTTTGGGATAGTACCTAAAGTTTAAAGCAGAAATTGGGGCACTTTTGAAATTTTCATTTTTGACCAAAATCGACAGGCCCGGGGCTTAGGGAATTCTCATATGCCACAAAACGGTTGAAGCTCCTGTTCAAAAATGATGCTCCAAAATCAACTTCTGTCACCTTAGTGATACATTTTGGGATAGTACCTAAAGTTTAAAGCAGAAATTGGGGCACTTTTGAAATTTTCATTTTTGACAAAAATCGACAAGTCCGGGGCTTAGGGAATTTCTCATATGCCACAAAACGGTTGAAGCTCCTGTTCAAAAATGATGCTCCGAAATCAACTTCTGTCATCTTAGTGATACATTTTGGGATAGTACCTAAAGTTTAAAGCAGAAATTGGGGCACTTTTGAAATTTTCATTTTTGACCAAAATCGACAGGTCTGGGGCTTATGGAATTCTCATATGCCACAAAACGGTTGAAGCTCCTGTTCAAAAATGATGCTCCGAAATCAACTTCTGTCACCTTAGTGATACATTTTGGGATAGTACCTAAAGTTTAAAGCAGAAATTGGGGCACTTTTGAAATTTTCATTTTTGACCAAAAATCGACAGGTCCGGGGATTAGGGAATTTCTCATATGCCACAAAACGGTTGAAGCAACTGTTCAAAAATGATGCTCCGAAATCAACTTCTGTCACCTTAGTGATACATTTTGGGATAGTACCTAAAGTTTAAAGCAGAAATTGGGGCACTTTTGAAATTTTCATTTTTGACCAAAATCGACAGGTCCGGGGCTTATGGAATTCTCATATGCCACAAAATGATTGAAGCTCCTGTTCAAAAATGATGCTCCGAAATCAACTTCTGTCACTTTAGTGATACATTTTGGGATAGTACCTAAAGTTTAAAGCAGAAATTGGGGCACTTTTGAAATTTTCATTTTTGACCAAAATCGACAGGTCCGGGGCTTAGGGAATTCTCATATGCCACAAAACGGTTGAAGCTCCTGTTCAAAAATGATGCTCCGAAATCAACTCCTGTCACCTTAGTGATACATTTTGGGATAGTACCTAAAGTTTAAAGCAGAAATTGGGGCACTTTTGAAATTTTCATTTTTGACCAAAATCGACAGGTCCGGGGCTTAGGGAATTTCTCATATGCCACAAAACGGTTGAAGCTCCTGTTCAAAAATGATGCTCCGAAATCAACTTCTGTCACCTTAGTGATACATTTTGGGATAGTACCTAAAGTTTAAAGCAGAAATTGGGGCACTTTTGAAATTTTCATTTTTGACCAAAATCGACAGGTCCCGGGCTTATGGAATTCTCATATGCCACAAAACGGTTGAAGCTCCTGTTCAAAAATGATGCTCCAAAATCAACTTCTGTCACCTTAGTGATACATTTTGGGATAGTACCTAAAGTTTAAAGCAGAAATTGGGGCACTTTTGAAATTTTCATTTTTGACCAAAAATCGACAGGTCCGGGGATTAGGGAATTTCTCATATGCCACAAAACGGTTGAAGCAACTGTTCAAAAATGATGCTCCGAAATCAACTTCTGTCACCTTAGTGATACATTTTGGGATAGTACCTAAAGTTTAAAGCAGAAATTGGGGCACTTTTGAAATTTTCATTTTTGACCAAAATCGACAGGTCCGGGGCTTATGGAATTCTCATATGCCACAAAATGATTGAAGCTCCTGTTCAAAAACGATGCTCCGAAATCAACTTCTGTCACTTTAGTGATACATTTTGGGATAGTACCTAAAGTTTAAAGCAGAAATTGGGGCACTTTTGAAATTTTCATTTTTGACCAAAATCGACAGGTCCGGGGCTTAGGGAATTCTCATATGCCACAAAACGGTTGAAGCTCCTGTTCAAAAATGATGCTCCGAAATCAACTTCTGTCACCTTAGTGATACATTTTGGGATAGTACCTAAAGTTTAAAGCAGAAATTGGGGCACTTTTGAAATTTTCATTTTTGACCGAAATCGACAGGTCTGGGGCTTATGGAATTCTCATATGCCACAAAACGATTGAAGCTCCTGTTCAAAAATGATGCTCCGAAATCAACTTCTGTCACCTTAGTGATACATTTTGGGATAGTACCTAAAGTTTAAAGCAGAAATTGGGGCACTTTTGAAATTTTCATTTTTGACCAAAATCGACAGGCCCGGGGCTTAGGGAATTCTCATATGCCACAAAACGGTTGAAGCTCCTGTTCAAAAATGATGCTCCAAAATCAACTTCTGTCACCTTAGTGATACATTTTGGGATAGTACCTAAAGTTTAAAGCAGAAATTGGGGCACTTTTGAAATTTTCATTTTTGACCGAAATCGACAGGTCTGGGGCTTATGGAATTCTCATATGCCACAAAACGATTGAAGCTCCTGTTCAAAAATGATGCTCCGAAATCAACTTCTGTCACCTTAGTGATACATTTTGGGATAGTACCTAAAGTTTAAAGCAGAAATTGGGGCACTTTTGAAATTTTCATTTTTGACCAAAATCGACAGGCCCGGGGCTTAGGGAATTCTCATATGCCACAAAACGGTTGAAGCTCCTGTTCAAAAATGATGCTCCAAAATCAACTTCTGTCACCTTAGTGATACATTTTGGGATAGTACCTAAAGTTTAAAGCAGAAATTGGGGCACTTTTGAAATTTTCATTTTTGACAAAAATCGACAAGTCCGGGGCTTAGGGAATTTCTCATATGCCACAAAACGGTTGAAGCTCCTGTTCAAAAATGATGCTCCGAAATCAACTTCTGTCATCTTAGTGATACATTTTGGGATAGTACCTAAAGTTTAAAGCAGAAATTGGGGCACTTTTGAAATTTTCATTTTTGACCAAAATCGACAGGTGTGGGGCTTATGGAATTCTCATATGCCACAAAACGGTTGAAGCTCCTGTTCAAAAATGATGCTCCGAAATCAACTTCTGTCACCTTAGTGATACATTTTGGGATAGTACCTAAAGTTTAAAGCAGAAATTGGGGCACTTTTGAAATTTTAATTTTTGACCAAAATCGACAGGTCCGGGGCTTAGGGAATTTCTCATATTCCACAAAACGGTTGAAGCTCCTGTTCAAAAATGATGCTCCGAAATCAACTTCTGTCACCTTAGTGATACATTTTGGGATAGTACCTAAAGTTTAAAGCAGAAATTGGGGCACTTTTGAAATTTTCATTTTTGACCAAAATCGACAGGTCCGGGGCTTATGGAATTCTCATATGCCACAAAACGATTGAAGCTCCTGTTCAAAAATGATGCTCCGAAATCAACTTCTGTCACCTTAGTGATACATTTTGGGATAGTACCTAAAGTTTAAAGCAGAAATTGGGGCACTTTTGAAATTTTCATTTTTGACCAAAATCGACAGGTCCGGGGCTTATGGAATTCTCATATGCCACAAAACGATTGAAGCTCCTGTTCAAAAATGATGCTCCGAAATCAACTTCTGTCACCTTAGTGATACATTTTGGGATAGTACCTAAAGTTTAAAGCAGAAATTGGGGCACTTTTGAAATTTTAATTTTTGACCAAAATCGACAGGTCCGGGGCTTAGGGAATTTCTCATATTCCACAAAACGGTTGAAGCTCCTGTTCAAAAATGATGCTCCGAAATCAACTTCTGTCACCTTAGTGATACATTTTGGGATAGTACCTAAAGTTTAAAGCAGAAATTGGGGCACTTTTGAAATTTTCATTTTTGACCAAAATCGACAGGTCCGGGGCTTATGGAATTCTCATATGCCACAAAACGATTGAAGCTCCTGTTCAAAAATGATGCTCCGAAATCAACTTCTGTCACCTTAGTGATACATTTTGGGATAGTACCTAAAGTTTAAAGCAGAAATTGGGGCACTTTTGAAATTTTCATTTTTGACCAAAATCGACAGGTCCGGGGCTTATGGAATTCTCATATGCCACAAAACGATTGAAGCTCCTGTTCAAAAATGATGCTCCGAAATCAACTTCTGTCACCTTAGTGATACATTTTGGGATAGTACCTAAAGTTTAAAGCAAAAATTGGGGCACTTTTGAAATTTTCATTTTTGACCAAAATCGACAGGTCCGGGGCTTATGGAATTCTCATATGCCACAAAACGGTTGAAGCTCCTGTTCAAAAATGATGCTCCAATATCAACTTCTGTCACCTTAGTGATACATTTTGGGATATTACCTAAAGTTTAAAGCAGAAATTGGGGCACTTTTGAAATTTTCATTTTTGACCAAAAATCGACAGGTCCGGGGATTAGGGAATTTCTCATATGCCACAAAACGGTTGAAGCAACTGTTCAAAAATGATGCTCCGAAATCAACTTCTGTCACCTTAGTGATACATTTTGGGATAGTACCTAAAGTTTAAAGCAGAAATTGGGGCACTTTTGAAATTTTCATTTTTGACCAAAATCGACAGGTCTGGGGCTTAGGGAATTTCTCATATGCCACAAAACGGTTGAAGCTCCTGTTCAAAAATGATGCTCCGAAATCAACTTCTGTCACCTTAGTGATACATTTTGGGATAGTACCTAAAGTTTAAAGCAGAAATTGGGGCACTTTTGAAATTTTCATTTTTGACCAAAATCGACAGGTCCCGGGCTTATGGAATTCTCATATGCCACAAAACGGTTGAAGCTCCTGTTCAAAAATGATGCTCCAAAATCAACTTCTGTCACCTTAGTGATACATTTTGGGATAGTACCTAAAGTTTAAAGCAGAAATTGGGGCACTTTTGAAATTTTCATTTTTGACCAAAAATCGACAGGTCCGGGGATTAGGGAATTTCTCATATGCCACAAAACGGTTGAAGCAACTGTTCAAAAATGATGCTCCGAAATCAACTTCTGTCACCTTAGTGATACATTTTGGGATAGTACCTAAAGTTTAAAGCAGAAATTGGGGCACTTTTGAAATTTTCATTTTTGACCAAAATCGACAGGTCTGGGGCTTATGGAATTCTCATATGCCACAAAATGATTGAAGCTCCTGTTCAAAAACGATGCTCCGAAATCAACTTCTGTCACTTTAGTGATACATTTTGGGATAGTACCTAAAGTTTAAAGCAGAAATTGGGGCACTTTTGAAATTTTCATTTTTGACCAAAATCGACAGGTCCGGGGCTTAGGGAATTCTCATATGCCACAAAACGGTTGAAGCTCCTGTTCAAAAATGATGCTCCGAAATCAACTTCTGTCACCTTAGTGATACATTTTGGGATAGTACCTAAAGTTTAAAGCAGAAATTGGGGCACTTTTGAAATTTTCATTTTTGACCAAAATCGACAGGTCCGGGGCTTAGGGAATTTCTCATATGCCACAAAACGGTTGAAGCTCCTGTTCAAAAATGATGCTCCGAAATCAACTTCTGTCACCTTAGTGATACATTTTGGGATAGTACCTAAAGTTTAAAGCAGAAATTGGGGCACTTTTGAAATTTTCATTTTTGACCAAAATCGACAGGTCCCGGGCTTATGGAATTCTCATATGCCACAAAACGGTTGAAGCTCCTGTTCAAAAATGATGCTCCAAAATCAACTTCTGTCACCTTAGTGATACATTTTGGGATAGTACCTAAAGTTTAAAGCAGAAATTGGGGCACTTTTGAAATTTTCATTTTTGACCAAAAATCGACAGGTCCGGGGATTAGGGAATTTCTCATATGCCACAAAACGGTTGAAGCAACTGTTCAAAAATGATGCTCCGAAATCAACTTCTGTCACCTTAGTGATACATTTTGGGATAGTACCTAAAGTTTAAAGCAGAAATTGGGGCACTTTTGAAATTTTCATTTTTGACCAAAATCGACAGGTCCGGGGCTTATGGAATTCTCATATGCCACAAAATGATTGAAGCTCCTGTTCAAAACGATGCTCCGAAATCAACTTCTGTCACTTTAGTGATACATTTTGGGATAGTACCTAAAGTTTAAAGCAGAAATTGGGGCACTTTTGAAATTTTCATTTTTGACCAAAATCGACAGGTCCGGGGCTTAGGGAATTCTCATATGCCACAAAACGGTTGAAGCTCCTGTTCAAAAATGATGCTCCGAAATCAACTTCTGTCACCTTAGTGATACATTTTGGGATAGTACCTAAAGTTTAAAGCAGAAATTGGGGCACTTTTGAAATTTTCATTTTTGACCGAAATCGACAGGTCTGGGGCTTATGGAATTCTCATATGCCACAAAACGATTGAAGCTCCTGTTCAAAAATGATGCTCCGAAATCAACTTCTGTCACCTTAGTGATACATTTTGGGATAGTACCTAAAGTTTAAAGCAGAAATTGGGGCACTTTTGAAATTTTCATTTTTGACCAAAATCGACAGGCCCGGGGCTTAGGGAATTCTCATATGCCACAAAACGGTTGAAGCTCCTGTTCAAAAATGATGCTCCGAAATCAACTTCTGTCACCTTAGTGATACATTTTGGGATAGTACCTAAAGTTTAAAGCAGAAATTGGGGCACTTTTGAAATTTTCATTTTTGACCAAAATCGACAGGTCCGGGGCTAATGGAATTCTCATATGCCACAAAACGGTTGAAGCTCCTGTTCAAAAATGATGCTCCGAAATCAACTTCTGTCACCTTAGTGATACATTTTGGGATAGTACCTAAAGTTTAAAGCAGAAATTGGGGCACTTTTGAAATTTTCATTTTTGACCAAAATCGACAGGTCCGGGGCTTATGGAATTCTCATATGCCACAAAACGATTGAAGCTCCTGTTCAAAAATGATGCTCCGAAATCAACTTCTGTCACCTTAGTGATACATTTTGGGATAGTACCTAAAGTTTAAAGCAGAAATTGGGGCACTTTTGAAATTTTCATTTTTGACCAAAATCGACAGGTCCGGGGCTTAGGGAATTTCTCATATTCCACAAAACGGGTGAAGCTCCTGTTCAAAAATGATGCTCCGAAATCAACTTCTGTCACCTTAGTGATACATTTTGGGATAGTACCTAAAGTTTAAAGCAGAAATTGGGGCACTTTTGAAATTTTCATTTTTGACAAAAATCGACAAGTCCGGGGCTTAGGGAATTTCTCATATGCCACAAAACGGTTGAAGCTCCTGTTCAAAAATGATGCTCCGAAATCAACTTCTGTCATCTTAGTGATACATTTTGGGATAGTACCTAAAGTTTAAAGCAGAAATTGGGGCACTTTTGAAATTTTCATTTTTGACCAAAATCGACAGGTGTGGGGCTTATGGAATTCTCATATGCCACAAAACGGTTGAAGCTCCTGTTCAAAAATGATGCTCCGAAATCAACTTCTGTCACCTTAGTGATACATTTTGGGATAGTACCTAAAGTTTAAAGCAGAAATTGGGGCACTTTTGAAATTTTAATTTTTGACCAAAATCGACAGGTCCGGGGCTTAGGGAATTTCTCATATTCCACAAAACGGTTGAAGCTCCTGTTCAAAAATGATGCTCCGAAATCAACTTCTGTCACCTTAGTGATACATTTTGGGATAGTACCTAAAGTTTAAAGCAGAAATTGGGGCACTTTTGAAATTTTCATTTTTGACCAAAATCGACAGGTCCGGGGCTTATGGAATTCTCATATGCCACAAAACGATTGAAGCTCCTGTTCAAAAATGATGCTCCGAAATCAACTTCTGTCACCTTAGTGATACATTTTGGGATAGTACCTAAAGTTTAAAGCAGAAATTGGGGCACTTTTGAAATTTTCATTTTTGACCAAAATCGACAGGTCCGGGGCTTATGGAATTCTCATATGCCACAAAACGATTGAAGCTCCTGTTCAAAAATGATGCTCCGAAATCAACTTCTGTCACCTTAGTGATACATTTTGGGATAGTACCTAAAGTTTAAAGCAGAAATTGGGGCACTTTTGAAATTTTAATTTTTGACCAAAATCGACAGGTCCGGGGCTTAGGGAATTTCTCATATTCCACAAAACGGTTGAAGCTCCTGTTCAAAAATGATGCTCCGAAATCAACTTCTGTCACCTTAGTGATACATTTTGGATAGTACCTAAAGTTTAAAGCAGAAATTGGGGCACTTTTGAAATTTTCATTTTTGACCAAAATCGACAGGTCCGGGGCTTATGGAATTCTCATATGCCACAAAACGATTGAAGCTCCTGTTCAAAAATGATGCTCCGAAATCAACTTCTGTCACCTTAGTGATACATTTTGGGATAGTACCTAAAGTTTAAAGCAGAAATTGGGGCACTTTTGAAATTTTCATTTTTGACCAAAATCGACAGGTCCGGGGCTTATGGAATTCTCATATGCCACAAAACGATTGAAGCTCCTGTTCAAAAATGATGCTCCGAAATCAACTTCTGTCACCTTAGTGATACATTTTGGGATAGTACCTAAAGTTTAAAGCAAAAATTGGGGCACTTTTGAAATTTTCATTTTTGACCAAAATCGACAGGTCCGGGGCTTATGGAATTCTCATATGCCACAAAACGGTTGAAGCTCCTGTTCAAAAATGATGCTCCAATATCAACTTCTGTCACCTTAGTGATACATTTTGGGATATTACCTAAAGTTTAAAGCAGAAATTGGGGCACTTTGAAATTTTCATTTTTGACCAAAAATCGACAGGTCCGGGGATTAGGGAATTTCTCATATGCCACAAAACGGTTGAAGCAACTGTTCAAAAATGATGCTCCGAAATCAACTTCTGTCACCTTAGTGATACATTTTGGGATAGTACCTAAAGTTTAAAGCAGAAATTGGGGCACTTTTGAAATTTTCATTTTTGACCAAAATCGACAGGTCTGGGGCTTAGGGAATTTCTCATATGCCACAAAACGGTTGAAGCTCCTGTTCAAAAATGATGCTCCGAAATCAACTTCTGTCACCTTAGTGATACATTTTGGGATAGTACCTAAAGTTTAAAGCAGAAATTGGGGCACTTTTGAAATTTTCATTTTTGACCAAAATCGACAGGTCCCGGGCTTATGGAATTCTCATATGCCACAAAACGGTTGAAGCTCCTGTTCAAAAATGATGCTCCAAAATCAACTTCTGTCACCTTAGTGATACATTTTGGGATAGTACCTAAAGTTTAAAGCAGAAATTGGGGCACTTTTGAAATTTTCATTTTTGACCAAAAATCGACAGGTCCGGGGATTAGGGAATTTCTCATATGCCACAAAACGGTTGAAGCAACTGTTCAAAAATGATGCTCCGAAATCAACTTCTGTCACCTTAGTGATACATTTTGGGATAGTACCTAAAGTTTAAAGCAGAAATTGGGGCACTTTTGAAATTTTCATTTTTGACCAAAATCGACAGGTCTGGGGCTTATGGAATTCTCATATGCCACAAAATGATTGAAGCTCCTGTTCAAAAACGATGCTCCGAAATCAACTTCTGTCACTTTAGTGATACATTTTGGGATAGTACCTAAAGTTTAAAGCAGAAATTGGGGCACTTTTGAAATTTTCATTTTTGACCAAAATCGACAGGTCCGGGGCTTAGGGAATTCTCATATGCCACAAAACGGTTGAAGCTCCTGTTCAAAAATGATGCTCCGAAATCAACTTCTGTCACCTTAGTGATACATTTTGGGATAGTACCTAAAGTTTAAAGCAGAAATTGGGGCACTTTTGAAATTTTCATTTTTGACCAAAATCGACAGGTCCGGGGCTTAGGGAATTTCTCATATGCCACAAAACGGTTGAAGCTCCTGTTCAAAAATGATGCTCCGAAATCAACTTCTGTCACCTTAGTGATACATTTTGGGATAGTACCTAAAGTTTAAAGCAGAAATTGGGGCACTTTTGAAATTTTCATTTTTGACCAAAATCGACAGGTCCCGGGCTTATGGAATTCTCATATGCCACAAAACGGTTGAAGCTCCTGTTCAAAAATGATGCTCCAAAATCAACTTCTGTCACCTTAGTGATACATTTTGGGATAGTACCTAAAGTTTAAAGCAGAAATTGGGGCACTTTTGAAATTTTCATTTTTGACCAAAAATCGACAGGTCCGGGGATTAGGGAATTTCTCATATGCCACAAAACGGTTGAAGCAACTGTTCAAAAATGATGCTCCGAAATCAACTTCTGTCACCTTAGTGATACATTTTGGGATAGTACCTAAAGTTTAAAGCAGAAATTGGGGCACTTTTGAAATTTTCATTTTTGACCAAAATCGACAGGTCCGGGGCTTATGGAATTCTCATATGCCACAAAATGATTGAAGCTCCTGTTCAAAACGATGCTCCGAAATCAACTTCTGTCACTTTAGTGATACATTTTGGGATAGTACCTAAAGTTTAAAGCAGAAATTGGGGCACTTTTGAAATTTTCATTTTTGACCAAAATCGACAGGTCCGGGGCTTAGGGAATTCTCATATGCCACAAAACGGTTGAAGCTCCTGTTCAAAAATGATGCTCCGAAATCAACTTCTGTCACCTTAGTGATACATTTTGGGATAGTACCTAAAGTTTAAAGCAGAAATTGGGGCACTTTTGAAATTTTCATTTTTGACCGAAATCGACAGGTCTGGGGCTTATGGAATTCTCATATGCCACAAAACGATTGAAGCTCCTGTTCAAAAATGATGCTCCGAAATCAACTTCTGTCACCTTAGTGATACATTTTGGGATAGTACCTAAAGTTTAAAGCAGAAATTGGGGCACTTTTGAAATTTTCATTTTTGACCAAAATCGACAGGCCCGGGGCTTAGGGAATTCTCATATGCCACAAAACGGTTGAAGCTCCTGTTCAAAAATGATGCTCCGAAATCAACTTCTGTCACCTTAGTGATACATTTTGGGATAGTACCTAAAGTTTAAAGCAGAAATTGGGGCACTTTTGAAATTTTCATTTTTGACCAAAATCGACAGGTCCGGGGCTAATGGAATTCTCATATGCCACAAAACGGTTGAAGCTCCTGTTCAAAAATGATGCTCCGAAATCAACTTCTGTCACCTTAGTGATACATTTTGGGATAGTACCTAAAGTTTAAAGCAGAAATTGGGGCACTTTTGAAATTTTCATTTTTGACCAAAATCGACAGGTCCGGGGCTTATGGAATTCTCATATGCCACAAAACGATTGAAGCTCCTGTTCAAAAATGATGCTCCGAAATCAACTTCTGTCACCTTAGTGATACATTTTGGGATAGTACCTAAAGTTTAAAGCAGAAATTGGGGCACTTTTGAAATTTTCATTTTTGACCAAAATCGACAGGTCCGGGGCTTAGGGAATTTCTCATATTCCACAAAACGGGTGAAGCTCCTGTTCAAAAATGATGCTCCGAAATCAACTTCTGTCACCTTAGTGATACATTTTGGGATTATACCTAAAGTTTAAAGCAGAAATTGGGGCACTTTTGAAATTTTAATTTTTGACCAAAATCGACAGGTCCGGGGCTTAGGGAATTTCTCATATGCCACAAAACGGTTGAAGCTCCTGTTCAAAAATGATGCTCCGAAATAAACTTCTGTCACCTTAGTGATACATTTTGGGATAATACCTAAAGTTTAAAGCAGAAATTGGGGCACTTCTGAAATTTTCATTTTTGACCAAAATCGACAGGTCCGGGGCTTAGGGAATTCTCATATGCCACAAAACGGTTGAAGCTCCTGTTCAAAAATGATGCTCCAAAATCAACTTCTGTCACCTTAGTGATACGTTTTGGGATAGTACCTAAAGTTTAAAGCAGAAATTGGGGCACTTTTGAAATTTTCATTTTTGACAAAAATCGACAAGTCAGGGGCTTAGGGAATTTCTCATATGCCACAAAACGGTTGAAGCTCCTGTTCAAAAATGATGCTCTGGAATACACTTCTGTCACCTTAGTGATACATTTTGGGATAGTACCTAAAGTTTAAAGCAGAAATTGGGGCACTTTTGAAATTTTCATTTTTGACCAAAATCGACAGGTCCGGGGCTTATGGAATTCTCATATGCTACAAAACAGTTGAAGCTCCTGTTCAAAAATGATGCTCCGAAATCAACTTCTGTCACCTTAGTGATACATTTTGGGATAGTACCTAAAGTTTAAAGCAGAAATTGGGGCACTTTTGAAATTTTCATTTTTGACCAAAATCGACAGGTCCGGGGCTTATGGAATTCTCATATGCCACAAAACGATTGAAGCTCCTGTTCAAAAATGATGCTCCGAAATCAACTTCTGTCACCTTAGTGATACATTTTGGGATAGTACCTAAAGTTTAAAGCAAAAATTGGGGCACTTTTGAAATTTTCATTTTTGACCAAAATCGACAGGTCCGGGGCTTATGGAATTCTCATATGCCACAAAACGGTTGAAGCTCCTGTTCAAAAATGATGCTCCAATATCAACTTCTGTCACCTTAGTGATACATTTTGGGATATTACCTAAAGTTTAAAGCAGAAATTGGGGCACTTTTGAAATTTTCATTTTTGACCAAAAATCGACAGGTCCGGGGATTAGGGAATTTCTCATATGCCACAAAACGGTTGAAGCAACTGTTCAAAAATGATGCTCCGAAATCAACTTCTGTCACCTTAGTGATACATTTTGGGATAGTACCTAAAGTTTAAAGCAGAAATTGGGGCACTTTTGAAATTTTCATTTTTGACCAAAATCGACAGGTCTGGGGCTTAGGGAATTTCTCATATGCCACAAAACGGTTGAAGCTCCTGTTCAAAAATGATGCTCCGAAATCAACTTCTGTCACCTTAGTGATACATTTTGGGATAGTACCTAAAGTTTAAAGCAGAAATTGGGGCACTTTTGAAATTTTCATTTTTGACCAAAATCGACAGGTCCCGGGCTTATGGAATTCTCATATGCCACAAAACGGTTGAAGCTCCTGTTCAAAAATGATGCTCCAAAATCAACTTCTGTCACCTTAGTGATACATTTTGGGATAGTACCTAAAGTTTAAAGCAGAAATTGGGGCACTTTTGAAATTTTCATTTTTGACCAAAAATCGACAGGTCCGGGGATTAGGGAATTTCTCATATGCCACAAAACGGTTGAAGCAACTGTTCAAAAATGATGCTCCGAAATCAACTTCTGTCACCTTAGTGATACATTTTGGGATAGTACCTAAAGTTTAAAGCAGAAATTGGGGCACTTTTGAAATTTTCATTTTTGACCAAAATCGACAGGTCCGGGGCTTATGGAATTCTCATATGCCACAAAATGATTGAAGCTCCTGTTCAAAAACGATGCTCCGAAATCAACTTCTGTCACTTTAGTGATACATTTTGGGATAGTACCTAAAGTTTAAAGCAGAAATTGGGGCACTTTTGAAATTTTCATTTTTGACCAAAATCGACAGGTCCGGGGCTTAGGGAATTCTCATATGCCACAAAACGGTTGAAGCTCCTGTTCAAAAATGATGCTCCGAAATCAACTTCTGTCACCTTAGTGATACATTTTGGGATAGTACCTAAAGTTTAAAGCAGAAATTGGGGCACTTTTGAAATTTTCATTTTTGACCAAAATCGACAGGTCCGGGGCTTAGGGAATTTCTCATATGCCACAAAACGGTTGAAGCTCCTGTTCAAAAATAATGCTCCGAAATCAACTTCTGTCACCTTAGTGATACATTTTGGGATAATACCTAAAGTTTAAAGCAGAAATTGGGGCACTTTTGAAATTTTCATTTTTGACCAAAATCGACAGGTCCGGGGCTTAGGGAATTCTCATATGCCACAAAACGGTTGAAGCTCCTGTTCAAAAATGATGCTCCAAAATCAACTTCTGTCACCTTAGTGATACATTTTGGGATAGTACCTAAAGTTTAAAGCAGAAATTAGGGCACTTTTGAAATTTTCATTTTTGACAAAAATCGACAAGTCCGGGGCTTAGGGAATTTCTCATATGCCACAAAACGGTTGAAGCTCCTGTTCAAAAATGATGCTCCGAAATCAACTTCTGTCACCTTAGTGATACATTTTGGGATAGTACCTAAAGTTTAAAGCAGAAATTGGGGCACTTTTGAAATTTTCATTTTTGACCAAAATCGACAGGTCCGGGGCTTAGTGAATTCTCATATGCCACAAAACGGTTGAAGCTCCTGTTCAAAAATGATGCTCTGAAATCAACTTCTGTCACCTTTGTGATACATTTTGGGATAGTACCTAAAGTTTAAAGCAGAAATTGGGGCACTTTTGAAATTTTCATTTTTGACCAAAATCGACAGGTCCCGGGCTTATGGAATTCTCATATGCCACAAAACGGTTGAAGCTCCTGTTCAAAAATGATGCTCCAAAATCAACTTCTGTCACCTTAGTGATACATTTTGGGATAGTACCTAAAGTTTAAAGCAGAAATTGGGGCACTTTTGAAATTTTCATTTTTGACCAAAAATCGACAGGTCCGGGGATTAGGGAATTTCTCATATGCCACAAAACGGTTGAAGCAACTGTTCAAAAATGATGCTCCGAAATCAATTTCTGTCACCTTAGTGATACATTTTGGGATAGTACCTAAAGTTTAAAGCAGAAATTGGGGCACTTTTGAAATTTTCATTTTTGACCAAAATCGACAGGTCCGGGGCTTATGGAATTCTCATATGCCACAAAATGATTGAAGCTCCTGTTCAAAAACGATGCTCCGAAATCAACTTCTGTCACCTTACTGATACATTTTGGGATAGTACCTAAAGTTTAAAGCAGAAATTGGGGCACTTTTGAAATTTTCATTTTTGACTAAAATCGACAGGTCCGGGGCTTAGGGAATTCTCATATGCCACAAAATGGTTGAAGCTCCTGTTCAAAAATGATGCTCCGAAATAAACTTCTGTCACCTTAGTGATACATTTTGGGATAATACCTAAAGTTTAAAGCAGAAATTGGGGCACTTTTGAAATTTTCATTTTTGACCAAAATCGACAGGTCCGGGGCTTAGGGAATTCTCATATGACACAAAACGGTTGAAGCTCCTGTTCAAAAATGATGCTCCAAAATCAACTTCTGTCACCTTAGTGATACATTTTGGGATAGTACCTAAAGTTTAAAGCAGAAATTGGGGCACTTTTGAAATTTTCATTTTTGACCAAAATCGACAAGTCCGGGGCTTAGGGAATTTCTCATATGCCACAAAACGGTTGAAGCTCCTGTTCAAAAATGATGCTAAGAAATCAACTTCTGTCACCTTAGTGATACATTTTGGGATAGTACCTAAAGTTTAAAGCAGAAATTGGGGCACTTTTGAAATTTTAATTTTTGACCAAAATCGACAGGTCCGGGTCTTAGGGAATTTCTCATATTCCACAAAACGGTTGAAGCTCCTGTTCAAAAATGATGCTCCGAAATCAACTTCTGTCACCTTAGTGATACATTTTGGGATAGTACCTAAAGTTTAAAGCAGAAATTGGGGCACTTTTGAAATTTTAATTTTTGACCAAAATCGACAGGTCCGGGGCTTAGGGAATTTCTCATATTCCACAAAACGGTTGAAGCTCCTGTTCAAAAATGATGCTCCGAAATAAACTTCTGTCACCTTAGTGATACATTTTGGGATAGTACCTAAAGTTTAAAGCAGAAATTGGGGCACTTTTGAAATTTTCATTTTTGACCAAAATCGACAGGTCCGGGGCATAGGGAATTTCTCATATGCCACAAAACGGTTGAAGCTCCTGTTCAAAAATGATGCTCCGAAATAAACTTCTGTCACCTTAGTGATACATTTTGGGATAATACCTAAAGTTTAAAGCAGAAATTGGGGCACTTCTGAAATTTTCATTTTTGACCAAAATCGACAGGTCCGGGGCTTATGGAATTCTCATATGCCACAAAACGGTTGAAGCTCCTGTTCAAAAATGATGCTCCGAAATCAACTTCTGTCACCTTAGTGATACATTTTGGGATAGTACCTAAAGTTTAAAGCAGAAATTGTGGCACTTTTGAAATTTTCATTTTTGACCAAAATCGACAGGTCCGGGGCTTATGGAATTCTCATATGCCACAAAACGATTGAAGCTCCTGTTCAAAAATGATGCTCCGAAATCAACTTCTGTCACCTTAGTGATACATTTTGGGATAGTACCTAAAGTTTAAAGCAGAAATTGGGGCACTTTTGAAATTTTCATTTTTGACCAAAATCGACAGGTCCGGGGCTTATGGAATTCTCATATGCCACAAAACGGTTGAAGCTCCTGTTCAAAAATGATGCTCCGAAATCAACTTCTGTCACCTTAGTGATACATTTTGGGATAGTACCTAAAGTTTAAAGCAGAAATTGGGGCACTTTTGAAATTTTCATTTTTGACCAAAATCGACAGGTCCGGGGCTTATGGAATTCTCATATGCCACAAAACGATTGAAGCTCCTGTTCAAAAATGATGCTCCGAAATCAACTTCTGTCACCTTAGTGATACATTTTGGGATAGTACCTAAAGTTTAAAGCAGAAATTGGGGCACTTTTGAAATTTTCATTTTTGACCAAAAATCGACAGGTCCGGGGATTAGGGAATTTCTCATATGCCACAAAACGGTTGAAGCAACTGTTCAAAAATGATGCTCCGAAATCAACTTCTGTCACCTTAGTGATACATTTTGGGATAGTACCTAAAGTTTAAAGCAGAAATTGGGGCACTTTTGAAATTTTCATTTTTGACCAAAATCGACAGGTCCGGGGCTTAGGGAATTTCTCATATGCCACAAAACGGTTGAAGCTCCTGTTCAAAAATGATGCTCCGAAATCAACTTCTGTCACCTTAGTGATACATTTTGGGATAGTACCTAAAGTTTAAAGCAGAAATTGGGGCACTTTTGAAATTTTCATTTTTGACCAAAATCGACAGGTCCGGGGCTTAGGGAATTCTCATATGCCACAAAACGATTGAAGCTCCTGTTCAAAAATGATGCTCCGAAATCAACTTCTGTCACCTTAGTGATACATTTTGGGATAGTACCTAAAGTTTAAAGCAGAAATTGGGGCACTTTTGAAATTTTCATTTTTGACCAAAATCGACAGGTCCGGGGCTTATGGAATTCTCATATGCCACAAAACGGTTGAAGCTCCTGTTCAAAAATGATGCTCCGAAATCAACTTCTGTCACCTTAGTGATACATTTTGGGATAGTACCTAAAGTTTAAAGCAGAAATTGGGGCACTTTTGAAATTTTCATTTTTGACCAAAATCGACAGGTCCGGGGCTTATGGAATTCTCATATGCCACAAAACGGTTGAAGCTCCTGTTCAAAAATGATGCTCCGAAATCAACTTCTGTCACCTTAGTGATACATTTTGGGATAGTACCTAAAGTTTAAAGCAGAAATTGGGGCACTTTTGAAATTTTCATTTTTGACCAAAATCGACAGGTCCGGGGCTTATGGAATTCTCATATGCCACAAAACGGTTGAAGCTCCTGTTCAAAAATGATGCTCCGAAATCAACTTCTGTCACCTTAGTGATACATTTTGGGATAGTACCTAAAGTTTAAAGCAGAAATTGGGGCACTTTTGAAATTTTCATTTTTGACCAAAATCGACAGGTCCGGGGCTTATGGAATTCTCATATGCCACAAAACGATTGAAGCTCCTGTTCAAAAATGATGCTCCGAAATCAACTTCTGTCACCTTAGTGATACATTTTGGGATAGTACCTAAAGTTTAAAGCAGAAATTGGGGCACTTTTGAAATTTTCATTTTTGACCAAAATCGACAGGTCCGGGGCTTATGGAATTCTCATATGCCACAAAACGGTTGAAGCTCCTGTTCAAAAATGATGCTCCGAAATCAACTTCTGTCACCTTAGTGATACATTTTGGGATAGTACCTAAAGTTTAAAGCAGAAATTGGGGCACTTTTGAAATTTTCATTTTTGACCAAAATCGACAGGTCCGGGGCTTATGGAATTCTCATATGCCACAAAACGGTTGAAGCTCCTGTTCAAAAATGATGCTCCGAAATCAACTTCTGTCACCTTAGTGATACATTTTGGGATAGTACCTAAAGTTTAAAGCAGAAATTGGGGCACTTTTGAAATTTTCATTTTTGACCAAAAATCGACAGGTCCGGGGATTAGGGAATTTCTCATATGCCACAAAACGGTTGAAGCAACTGTTCAAAAATGATGCTCCGAAATCAACTTCTGTCACCTTAGTGATACATTTTGGGATAGTACCTAAAGTTTAAAGCAGAAATTGGGGCACTTTTGAAATTTTCATTTTTGACCAAAATCGACAGGTCCGGGGCTTAGGGAATTCTCATATGCCACAAAACGATTGAAGCTCCTGTTCAAAAATGATGCTCCGAAATCAACTTCTGTCACCTTAGTGATACATTTTGGGATAGTACCTAAAGTTTAAAGCAGAAATTGGGGCACTTTTGAAATTTTCATTTTTGACCAAAATCGACAGGTCCGGGGCTTATGGAATTCTCATATGCCACAAAACGGTTGAAGCTCCTGTTCAAAAATGATGCTCCGAAATCAACTTCTGTCACCTTAGTGATACATTTTGGGATAGTACCTAAAGTTTAAAGCAGAAATTGGGGCACTTTTGAAATTTTCATTTTTGACCAAAATCGACAGGTCCGGGGCTTATGGAATTCTCATATGCCACAAAACGGTTGAAGCTCCTGTTCAAAAATGATGCTCCGAAATCAACTTCTGTCACCTTAGTGATACATTTTGGGATAGTACCTAAAGTTTAAAGCAGAAATTGGGGCACTTTTGAAATTTTCATTTTTGACCAAAATCGACAGGTCCGGGGCTTATGGAATTCTCATATGCCACAAAACGGTTGAAGCTCCTGTTCAAAAATGATGCTCCGAAATCAACTTCTGTCACCTTAGTGATACATTTTGGGATAGTACCTAAAGTTTAAAGCAGAAATTGGGGCACTTTTGAAATTTTCATTTTTGACCAAAATCGACAGGTCCGGGGCTTATGGAATTCTCATATGCCACAAAACGGTTGAAGCTCCTGTTCAAAAATGATGCTCCGAAATCAACTTCTGTCACCTTAGTGATACATTTTGGGATAGTACCTAAAGTTTAAAGCAGAAATTGGGGCACTTTTGAAATTTTCATTTTTGACCAAAATCGACAGGTCCGGGGCTTATGGAATTCTCATATGCCACAAAACGATTGAAGCTCCTGTTCAAAAATGATGCTCCGAAATCAACTTCTGTCACCTTAGTGATACATTTTGGGATAGTACCTAAAGTTTAAAGCAGAAATTGGGGCACTTTTGAAATTTTCATTTTTGACCAAAAATCGACAGGTCCGGGGATTAGGGAATTTCTCATATGCCACAAAACGGTTGAAGCAACTGTTCAAAAATGATGCTCCGAAATCAACTTCTGTCACCTTAGTGATACATTTTGGGATAGTACCTAAAGTTTAAAGCAGAAATTGGGGCACTTTTGAAATTTTCATTTTTGACCAAAATCGACAGGTCCGGGGCTTAGGGAATTTCTCATATGCCACAAAACGGTTGAAGCAACTGTTCAAAAATGATGCTCCGAAATCAACTTCTGTCACCTTAGTGATACATTTTGGGATAGTACCTAAAGTTTAAAGCAGAAATTGGGGCACTTTTGAAATTTTCATTTTTGACCAAAATCGACAGGTCCGGGGCTTATGGAATTCTCATATGCCACAAAACGATTGAAGCTCCTGTTCAAAAATGATGCTCCGAAATCAACTTCTGTCACCTTAGTGATACATTTTGGGATAGTACCTAAAGTTTAAAGCAGAAATTGGGGCACTTTTGAAATTTTCATTTTTGACCAAAATCGACAGGTCCGGGGCTTATGGAATTCTCATATGCCACAAAACGATTGAAGCTCCTGTTCAAAAATGATGCTCCGAAATCAACTTCTGTCACCTTAGTGATACATTTTGGGATAGTACCTAAAGTTTAAAGCAGAAATTGGGGCACTTTTGAAATTTTAATTTTTGACCAAAATCGACAGGTCCGGGGCTTAGGGAATTTCTCATATTCCACAAAACGGTTGAAGCTCCTGTTCAAAAATGATGCTCCGAAATCAACTTCTGTCACCTTAGTGATACATTTTGGGATAGTACCTAAAGTTTAAAGCAGAAATTGGGGCACTTTTGAAATTTTCATTTTTGACCAAAATCGACAGGTCCGGGGCTTATGGAATTCTCATATGCCACAAAACGATTGAAGCTCCTGTTCAAAAATGATGCTCCGAAATCAACTTCTGTCACCTTAGTGATACATTTTGGGATAGTACCTAAAGTTTAAAGCAGAAATTGGGGCACTTTTGAAATTTTCATTTTTGACCAAAATCGACAGGTCCGGGGCTTATGGAATTCTCATATGCCACAAAACGATTGAAGCTCCTGTTCAAAAATGATGCTCCGAAATCAACTTCTGTCACCTTAGTGATACATTTTGGGATAGTACCTAAAGTTTAAAGCAAAAATTGGGGCACTTTTGAAATTTTCATTTTTGACCAAAATCGACAGGGCCGGGGCTTATGGAATTCTCATATGCCACAAAACGGTTGAAGCTCCTGTTCAAAAATGATGCTCCAATATCAACTTCTGTCACCTTAGTGATACATTTTGGGATATTACCTAAAGTTTAAAGCAGAAATTGGGGCACTTTTGAAATTTTCATTTTTGACCAAAAATCGACAGGTCCGGGGATTAGGGAATTTCTCATATGCCACAAAACGGTTGAAGCAACTGTTCAAAAATGATGCTCCGAAATCAACTTCTGTCACCTTAGTGATACATTTTGGGATAGTACCTAAAGTTTAAAGCAGAAATTGGGGCACTTTTGAAATTTTCATTTTTGACCAAAATCGACAGGTCTGGGGCTTAGGGAATTTCTCATATGCCACAAAACGGTTGAAGCTCCTGTTCAAAAATGATGCTCCGAAATCAACTTCTGTCACCTTAGTGATACATTTTGGGATAGTACCTAAAGTTTAAAGCAGAAATTGGGGCACTTTTGAAATTTTCATTTTTGACCAAAATCGACAGGTCCCGGGCTTATGGAATTCTCATATGCCACAAAACGGTTGAAGCTCCTGTTCAAAAATGATGCTCCAAAATCAACTTCTGTCACCTTAGTGATACATTTTGGGATAGTACCTAAAGTTTAAAGCAGAAATTGGGGCACTTTTGAAATTTTCATTTTTGACCAAAAATCGACAGGTCCGGGGATTAGGGAATTTCTCATATGCCACAAAACGGTTGAAGCAACTGTTCAAAAATGATGCTCCGAAATCAACTTCTGTCACCTTAGTGATACATTTTGGGATAGTACCTAAAGTTTAAAGCAGAAATTGGGGCACTTTTGAAATTTTCATTTTTGACCAAAATCGACAGGTCCGGGGCTTATGGAATTCTCATATGCCACAAAATGATTGAAGCTCCTGTTCAAAAACGATGCTCCGAAATCAACTTCTGTCACTTTAGTGATACATTTTGGGATAGTACCTAAAGTTTAAAGCAGAAATTGGGGCACTTTTGAAATTTTCATTTTTGACCAAAATCGACAGGTCCGGGGCTTAGGGAATTCTCATATGCCACAAAACGGTTGAAGCTCCTGTTCAAAAATGATGCTCCGAAATCAACTCCTGTCACCTTAGTGATACATTTTGGGATAGTACCTAAAGTTTAAAGCAGAAATTGGGGCACTTTTGAAATTTTCATTTTTGACCAAAATCGACAGGTCCGGGGCTTAGGGAATTTCTCATATGCCACAAAACGGTTGAAGCTCCTGTTCAAAAATGATGCTCCGAAATCAACTTCTGTCACCTTAGTGATACATTTTGGGATAGTACCTAAAGTTTAAAGCAGAAATTGGGGCACTTTTGAAATTTTCATTTTTGACCAAAATCGACAGGTCCCGGGCTTATGGAATTCTCATATGCCACAAAACGGTTGAAGCTCCTGTTCAAAAATGATGCTCCGAAATCAACTTCTGTCACCTTAGTGATACATTTTGGGATAGTACCTAAAGTTTAAAGCAGAAATTGGGGCACTTTTGAAATTTTCATTTTTGACCGAAATCGACAGGTCTGGGGCTTATGGAATTCTCATATGCCACAAAACGATTGAAGCTCCTGTTCAAAAATGATGCTCCGAAATCAACTTCTGTCACCTTAGTGATACATTTTGGGATAGTACCTA
Organism: Pseudophryne corroboree; assembly: GCF_028390025.1. Classification (NCBI taxonomy): domain Eukaryota; kingdom Metazoa; phylum Chordata; class Amphibia; order Anura; family Myobatrachidae; genus Pseudophryne; species Pseudophryne corroboree. Next base: position 15,734 of record NW_026967694.1, on the reverse strand, counting down.
AAGTTTAAAGCAGAAATTGGGGCACTTTTGAAATTTTCATTTTTGACCAAAATCGACAGGCCCGGGGCTTAGGGAATTCTCATATGCCACAAAACGGTTGAAGCTCCTGTTCAAAAATGATGCTCCAAAATCAACTTCTGTCACCTTAGTGATACATTTTGGGATAGTACCTAAAGTTTAAAGCAGAAATTGGGGCACTTTTGAAATTTTCATTTTTGACCGAAATCGACAGGTCTGGGGCTTATGGAATTCTCATATGCCACAAAACGATTGAAGCTCCTGTTCAAAAATGATGCTCCGAAATCAACTTCTGTCACCTTAGTGATACATTTTGGGATAGTACCTAAAGTTTAAAGCAGAAATTGGGGCACTTTTGAAATTTTCATTTTTGACCAAAATCGACAGGCCCGGGGCTTAGGGAATTCTCATATGCCACAAAACGGTTGAAGCTCCTGTTCAAAAATGATGCTCCAAAATCAACTTCTGTCACCTTAGTGATACATTTTGGGATAGTACCTAAAGTTTAAAGCAGAAATTGGGGCACTTTTGAAATTTTCATTTTTGACAAAAATCGACAAGTCCGGGGCTTAGGGAATTTCTCATATGCCACAAAACGGTTGAAGCTCCTGTTCAAAAATGATGCTCCGAAATCAACTTCTGTCATCTTAGTGATACATTTTGGGATAGTACCTAAAGTTTAAAGCAGAAATTGGGGCACTTTTGAAATTTTCATTTTTGACCAAAATCGACAGGTCTGGGGCTTATGGAATTCTCATATGCCACAAAACGGTTGAAGCTCCTGTTCAAAAATGATGCTCCGAAATCAACTTCTGTCACCTTAGTGATACATTTTGGGATAGTACCTAAAGTTTAAAGCAGAAATTGGGGCACTTTTGAAATTTTAATTTTTGACCAAAATCGACAGGTCCGGGGCTTAGGGAATTTCTCATATTCCACAAAACGGTTGAAGCTCCTGTTCAAAAATGATGCTCCGAAATCAACTTCTGTCACCTTAGTGATACATTTTGGGATAGTACCTAAAGTTTAAAGCAGAAATTGGGGCACTTTTGAAATTTTCATTTTTGACCAAAATCGACAGGTCCGGGGCTTATGGAATTCTCATATGCCACAAAACGATTGAAGCTCCTGTTCAAAAATGATGCTCCGAAATCAACTTCTGTCACCTTAGTGATACATTTTGGGATAGTACCTAAAGTTTAAAGCAGAAATTGGGGCACTTTTGAAATTTTCATTTTTGACCAAAATCGACAGGTCCGGGGCTTATGGAATTCTCATATGCCACAAAACGATTGAAGCTCCTGTTCAAAAATGATGCTCCGAAATCAACTTCTGTCACCTTAGTGATACATTTTGGGATAGTACCTAAAGTTTAAAGCAGAAATTGGGGCACTTTTGAAATTTTAATTTTTGACCAAAATCGACAGGTCCGGGGCTTAGGGAATTTCTCATATTCCACAAAACGGTTGAAGCTCCTGTTCAAAAATGATGCTCCGAAATCAACTTCTGTCACCTTAGTGATACATTTTGGGATAGTACCTAAAGTTTAAAGCAGAAATTGGGGCACTTTTGAAATTTTCATTTTTGACCAAAATCGACAGGTCCGGGGCTTATGGAATTCTCATATGCCACAAAACGATTGAAGCTCCTGTTCAAAAATGATGCTCCGAAATCAACTTCTGTCACCTTAGTGATACATTTTGGGATAGTACCTAAAGTTTAAAGCAGAAATTGGGGCACTTTTGAAATTTTCATTTTTGACCAAAATCGACAGGTCCGGGGCTTATGGAATTCTCATATGCCACAAAACGATTGAAGCTCCTGTTCAAAAATGATGCTCCGAAATCAACTTCTGTCACCTTAGTGATACATTTTGGGATAGTACCTAAAGTTTAAAGCAAAAATTGGGGCACTTTTGAAATTTTCATTTTTGACCAAAATCGACAGGTCCGGGGCTTATGGAATTCTCATATGCCACAAAACGGTTGAAGCTCCTGTTCAAAAATGATGCTCCAATATCAACTTCTGTCACCTTAGTGATACATTTTGGGATATTACCTAAAGTTTAAAGCAGAAATTGGGGCACTTTTGAAATTTTCATTTTTGACCAAAAATCGACAGGTCCGGGGATTAGGGAATTTCTCATATGCCACAAAACGGTTGAAGCAACTGTTCAAAAATGATGCTCCGAAATCAACTTCTGTCACCTTAGTGATACATTTTGGGATAGTACCTAAAGTTTAAAGCAGAAATTGGGGCACTTTTGAAATTTTCATTTTTGACCAAAATCGACAGGTCCGGGGCTTATGGAATTCTCATATGCCACAAAACGATTGAAGCTCCTGTTCAAAAATGATGCTCCGAAATCAACTTCTGTCACCTTAGTGATACATTTTGGGATAGTACCTAAAGTTTAAAGCAGAAATTGGGGCACTTTTGAAATTTTCATTTTTGACCAAAATCGACAGGTCCGGGGCTTATGGAATTCTCATATGCCACAAAACGATTGAAGCTCCTGTTCAAAAATGATGCTCCGAAATCAACTTCTGTCACCTTAGTGATACATTTTGGGATAGTACCTAAAGTTTAAAGCAGAAATTGGGGCACTTTTGAAATTTTAATTTTTGACCAAAATCGACAGGTCCGGGGCTTAGGGAATTTCTCATATTCCACAAAACGGTTGAAGCTCCTGTTCAAAAATGATGCTCCGAAATCAACTTCTGTCACCTTAGTGATACATTTTGGGATAGTACCTAAAGTTTAAAGCAGAAATTGGGGCACTTTTGAAATTTTCATTTTTGACCAAAATCGACAGGTCCGGGGCTTATGGAATTCTCATATGCCACAAAACGATTGAAGCTCCTGTTCAAAAATGATGCTCCGAAATCAACTTCTGTCACCTTAGTGATACATTTTGGGATAGTACCTAAAGTTTAAAGCAGAAATTGGGGCACTTTTGAAATTTTCATTTTTGACCAAAATCGACAGGTCCGGGGCTTATGGAATTCTCATATGCCACAAAATGATTGAAGCTCCTGTTCAAAAACGATGCTCCGAAATCAACTTCTGTCACTTTAGTGATACATTTTGGGATAGTACCTAAAGTTTAAAGCAGAAATTGGGGCACTTTTGAAATTTTCATTTTTGACCAAAATCGACAGGTCCGGGGCTTAGGGAATTCTCATATGCCACAAAACGGTTGAAGCTCCTGTTCAAAAATGATGCTCCGAAATCAACTCCTGTCACCTTAGTGATACATTTTGGGATAGTACCTAAAGTTTAAAGCAGAAATTGGGGCACTTTTGAAATTTTCATTTTTGACCAAAATCGACAGGTCCGGGGCTTAGGGAATTTCTCATATGCCACAAAACGGTTGAAGCTCCTGTTCAAAAATGATGCTCCGAAATCAACTTCTGTCACCTTAGTGATACATTTTGGGATAGTACCTAAAGTTTAAAGCAGAAATTGGGGCACTTTTGAAATTTTCATTTTTGACCAAAATCGACAGGTCCGGGGCTTATGGAATTCTCATATGCCACAAAATGATTGAAGCTCCTGTTCAAAAACGATGCTCCGAAATCAACTTCTGTCACTTTAGTGATACATTTTGGGATAGTACCTAAAGTTTAAAGCAGAAATTGGGGCACTTTTGAAATTTTCATTTTTGACCAAAATCGACAGGTCCGGGGCTTAGGGAATTCTCATATGCCACAAAACGGTTGAAGCTCCTGTTCAAAAATGATGCTCCGAAATCAACTTCTGTCACCTTAGTGATACATTTTGGGATAGTACCTAAAGTTTAAAGCAGAAATTGGGGCACTTTTGAAATTTTCATTTTTGACCGAAATCGACAGGTCTGGGGCTTATGGAATTCTCATATGCCACAAAACGATTGAAGCTCCTGTTCAAAAATGATGCTCCGAAATCAACTTCTGTCACCTTAGTGATACATTTTGGGATAGTACCTAAAGTTTAAAGCAGAAATTGGGGCACTTTTGAAATTTTCATTTTTGACCAAAATCGACAGGCCCGGGGCTTAGGGAATTCTCATATGCCACAAAACGGTTGAAGCTCCTGTTCAAAAATGATGCTCCAAAATCAACTTCTGTCACCTTAGTGATACATTTTGGGATAGTACCTAAAGTTTAAAGCAGAAATTGGGGCACTTTTGAAATTTTCATTTTTGACCGAAATCGACAGGTCTGGGGCTTATGGAATTCTCATATGCCACAAAACGATTGAAGCTCCTGTTCAAAAATGATGCTCCGAAATCAACTTCTGTCACCTTAGTGATACATTTTGGGATAGTACCTAAAGTTTAAAGCAGAAATTGGGGCACTTTTGAAATTTTCATTTTTGACCAAAATCGACAGGCCCGGGGCTTAGGGAATTTCTCATATGCCACAAAACGGTTGAAGCTCCTGTTCAAAAATGATGCTCCGAAATCAACTTCTGTCATCTTAGTGATACATTTTGGGATAGTACCTAAAGTTTAAAGCAGAAATTGGGGCACTTTTGAAATTTTCATTTTTGACCAAAATCGACAGGTCTGGGGCTTATGGAATTCTCATATGCCACAAAACGGTTGAAGCTCCTGTTCAAAAATGATGCTCCGAAATCAACTTCTGTCACCTTAGTGATACATTTTGGGATAGTACCTAAAGTTTAAAGCAGAAATTGGGGCACTTTTGAAATTTTAATTTTTGACCAAAATCGACAGGTCCGGGGCTTAGGGAATTTCTCATATTCCACAAAACGGTTGAAGCTCCTGTTCAAAAATGATGCTCCGAAATCAACTTCTGTCACCTTAGTGATACATTTTGGGATAGTACCTAAAGTTTAAAGCAGAAATTGGGGCACTTTTGAAATTTTCATTTTTGACCAAAATCGACAGGTCCGGGGCTTATGGAATTCTCATATGCCACAAAACGATTGAAGCTCCTGTTCAAAAATGATGCTCCGAAATCAACTTCTGTCACCTTAGTGATACATTTTGGGATAGTACCTAAAGTTTAAAGCAGAAATTGGGGCACTTTTGAAATTTTAATTTTTGACCAAAATCGACAGGTCCGGGGCTTAGGGAATTTCTCATATTCCACAAAACGGTTGAAGCTCCTGTTCAAAAATGATGCTCCGAAATCAACTTCTGTCACCTTAGTGATACATTTTGGGATAGTACCTAAAGTTTAAAGCAGAAATTGGGGCACTTTTGAAATTTTCATTTTTGACCAAAATCGACAGGTCCGGGGCTTATGGAATTCTCATATGCCACAAAACGATTGAAGCTCCTGTTCAAAAATGATGCTCCGAAATCAACTTCTGTCACCTTAGTGATACATTTTGGGATAGTACCTAAAGTTTAAAGCAGAAATTGGGGCACTTTTGAAATTTTCATTTTTGACCAAAATCGACAGGTCCGGGGCTTATGGAATTCTCATATGCCACAAAACGATTGAAGCTCCTGTTCAAAAATGATGCTCCGAAATCAACTTCTGTCACCTTAGTGATACATTTTGGGATAGTACCTAAAGTTTAAAGCAAAAATTGGGGCACTTTTGAAATTTTCATTTTTGACCAAAATCGACAGGTCCGGGGCTTATGGAATTCTCATATGCCACAAAACGGTTGAAGCTCCTGTTCAAAAATGATGCTCCAATATCAACTTCTGTCACCTTAGTGATACATTTTGGGATATTACCTAAAGTTTAAAGCAGAAATTGGGGCACTTTTGAAATTTTCATTTTTGACCAAAAATCGACAGGTCCGGGGATTAGGGAATTTCTCATATGCCACAAAACGGTTGAAGCAACTGTTCAAAAATGATGCTCCGAAATCAACTTCTGTCACCTTAGTGATACATTTTGGGATAGTACCTAAAGTTTAAAGCAGAAATTGGGGCACTTTTGAAATTTTCATTTTTGACCAAAATCGACAGGTCTGGGGCTTAGGGAATTTCTCATATGCCACAAAACGGTTGAAGCTCCTGTTCAAAAATGATGCTCCGAAATCAACTTCTGTCACCTTAGTGATACATTTTGGGATAGTACCTAAAGTTTAAAGCAGAAATTGGGGCACTTTTGAAATTTTCATTTTTGACCAAAATCGACAGGTCCCGGGCTTATGGAATTCTCATATGCCACAAAACGGTTGAAGCTCCTGTTCAAAAATGATGCTCCAAAATCAACTTCTGTCACCTTAGTGATACATTTTGGGATAGTACCTAAAGTTTAAAGCAGAAATTGGGGCACTTTTGAAATTTTCATTTTTGACCAAAAATCGACAGGTCCGGGGATTAGGGAATTTCTCATATGCCACAAAACGGTTGAAGCAACTGTTCAAAAATGATGCTCCGAAATCAACTTCTGTCACCTTAGTGATACATTTTGGGATAGTACCTAAAGTTTAAAGCAGAAATTGGGGCACTTTTGAAATTTTCATTTTTGACCAAAATCGACAGGTCTGGGGCTTATGGAATTCTCATATGCCACAAAATGATTGAAGCTCCTGTTCAAAAACGATGCTCCGAAATCAACTTCTGTCACTTTAGTGATACATTTTGGGATAGTACCTAAAGTTTAAAGCAGAAATTGGGGCACTTTTGAAATTTTCATTTTTCACCAAAATCGACAGGTCCGGGGCTTAGGGAATTCTCATATGCCACAAAACGGTTGAAGCTCCTGTTCAAAAATGATGCTCCGAAATCAACTTCTGTCACCTTAGTGATACATTTTGGGATAGTACCTAAAGTTTAAAGCAGAAATTGGGGCACTTTTGAAATTTTCATTTTTGACCAAAATCGACAGGTCCGGGGCTTAGGGAATTTCTCATATGCCACAAAACGGTTGAAGCTCCTGTTCAAAAATGATGCTCCGAAATCAACTTCTGTCTCCTTAGTGATACATTTTGGGATAGTACCTAAAGTTTAAAGCAGAAATTGGGGCACTTTTGAAATTTTCATTTTTGACCAAAATCGACAGGTCCCGGGCTTATGGAATTCTCATATGCCACAAAACGGTTGAAGCTCCTGTTCAAAAATGATGCTCCAAAATCAACTTCTGTCACCTTAGTGATACATTTTGGGATAGTACCTAAAGTTTAAAGCAGAAATTGGGGCACTTTTGAAATTTTCATTTTTGACCAAAAATCGACAGGTCCGGGGATTAGGGAATTTCTCATATGCCACAAAACGGTTGAAGCAACTGTTCAAAAATGATGCTCCGAAATCAACTTCTGTCACCTTAGTGATACATTTTGGGATAGTACCTAAAGTTTAAAGCAGAAATTGGGGCACTTTTGAAATTTTCATTTTTGACCAAAATCGACAGGTCCGGGGCTTATGGAATTCTCATATGCCACAAAATGATTGAAGCTCCTGTTCAAAAACGATGCTCCGAAATCAACTTCTGTCACTTTAGTGATACATTTTGGGATAGTACCTAAAGTTTAAAGCAGAAATTGGGGCACTTTTGAAATTTTCATTTTTGACCAAAATCGACAGGTCCGGGGCTTAGGGAATTCTCATATGCCACAAAACGGTTGAAGCTCCTGTTCAAAAATGATGCTCCGAAATCAACTTCTGTCACCTTAGTGATACATTTTGGGATAGTACCTAAAGTTTAAAGCAGAAATTGGGGCACTTTTGAAATTTTCATTTTTGACCGAAATCGACAGGTCTGGGGCTTATGGAATTCTCATATGCCACAAAACGATTGAAGCTCCTGTTCAAAAATGATGCTCCGAAATCAACTTCTGTCACCTTAGTGATACATTTTGGGATAGTACCTAAAGTTTAAAGCAGAAATTGGGGCACTTTTGAAATTTTCATTTTTGACCAAAATCGACAGGCCCGGGGCTTAGGGAATTCTCATATGCCACAAAACGGTTGAAGCTCCTGTTCAAAAATGATGCTCCGAAATCAACTTCTGTCACCTTAGTGATACATTTTGGGATAGTACCTAAAGTTTAAAGCAGAAATTGGGGCACTTTTGAAATTTTCATTTTTGACCAAAATCGACAGGTCCGGGGCTAATGGAATTCTCATATGCCACAAAACGGTTGAAGCTCCTGTTCAAAAATGATGCTCCGAAATCAACTTCTGTCACCTTAGTGATACATTTTGGGATAGTACCTAAAGTTTAAAGCAGAAATTGGGGCACTTTTGAAATTTTCATTTTTGACCAAAATCGACAGGTCCGGGGCTTATGGAATTCTCATATGCCACAAAACGATTGAAGCTCCTGTTCAAAAATGATGCTCCGAAATCAACTTCTGTCACCTTAGTGATACATTTTGGGATAGTACCTAAAGTTTAAAGCAGAAATTGGGGCACTTTTGAAATTTTCATTTTTGACCAAAATCGACAGGTCCGGGGCTTAGGGAATTTCTCATATTCCACAAAACGGGTGAAGCTCCTGTTCAAAAATGATGCTCCGAAATCAACTTCTGTCACCTTAGTGATACATTTTGGGATTATACCTAAAGTTTAAAGCAGAAATTGGGGCACTTTTGAAATTTTAATTTTTGACCAAAATCGACAGGTCCGGGGCTTAGGGAATTTCTCATATGCCACAAAACGGTTGAAGCTCCTGTTCAAAAATGATGCTCCGAAATCAACTTCTGTCACCTTAGTGATACATTTTGGGATAATACCTAAAGTTTAAAGCAGAAATTGGGGCACTTCTGAAATTTTCATTTTTGACCAAAATCGACAGGTCCGGGGCTTAGGGAATTCTCATATGCCACAAAACGGTTGAAGCTCCTGTTCAAAAATGATGCTCCAAAATCAACTTCTGTCACCTTAGTGATACATTTTGGGATAGTACCTAAAGTTTAAAGCAGAAATTGGGGCACTTTTGAAATTTTCATTTTTGACAAAAATCGACAAGTCAGGGGCTTAGGGAATTTCTCATATGCCACAAAACGGTTGAAGCTCCTGTTCAAAAATGATGCTCTGGAATACACTTCTGTCACCTTAGTGATACATTTTGGGATAGTACCTAAAGTTTAAAGCAGAAATTGGGGCACTTTTGAAATTTTCATTTTTGACCAAAATCGACAGGTCCGGGGCTTATGGAATTCTCATATGCCACAAAACGATTGAAGCTCCTGTTCAAAAATGATGCTCCGAAATCAACTTCTGTCACCTTAGTGATACATTTTGGGATAGTACCTAAAGTTTAAAGCAAAAATTGGGGCACTTTTGAAATTTTCATTTTTGACCAAAATCGACAGGTCCGGGGCTTATGGAATTCTCATATGCCACAAAACGGTTGAAGCTCCTGTTCAAAAATGATGCTCCAATATCAACTTCTGTCACCTTAGTGATACATTTTGGGATATTACCTAAAGTTTAAAGCAGAAATTGGGGCACTTTTGAAATTTTCATTTTTGACCAAAAATCGACAGGTCCGGGGATTAGGGAATTTCTCATATGCCACAAAACGGTTGAAGCAACTGTTCAAAAATGATGCTCCGAAATCAACTTCTGTCACCTTAGTGATACATTTTGGGATAGTACCTAAAGTTTAAAGCAGAAATTGGGGCACTTTTGAAATTTTCATTTTTGACCAAAATCGACAGGTCTGGGGCTTAGGGAATTTCTCATATGCCACAAAACGGTTGAAGCTCCTGTTCAAAAATGATGCTCCGAAATCAACTTCTGTCACCTTAGTGATACATTTTGGGATAGTACCTAAAGTTTAAAGCAGAAATTGGGGCACTTTTGAAATTTTCATTTTTGACCAAAATCGACAGGTCCCGGGCTTATGGAATTCTCATATGCCACAAAACGGTTGAAGCTCCTGTTCAAAAATGATGCTCCAAAATCAACTTCTGTCACCTTAGTGATACATTTTGGGATAGTACCTAAAGTTTAAAGCAGAAATTGGGGCACTTTTGAAATTTTCATTTTTGACCAAAAATCGACAGGTCCGGGGATTAGGGAATTTCTCATATGCCACAAAACGGTTGAAGCAACTGTTCAAAAATGATGCTCCGAAATCAACTTCTGTCACCTTAGTGATACATTTTGGGATAGTACCTAAAGTTTAAAGCAGAAATTGGGGCACTTTTGAAATTTTCATTTTTGACCAAAATCGACAGGTCCGGGGCTTATGGAATTCTCATATGCCACAAAATGATTGAAGCTCCTGTTCAAAAACGATGCTCCGAAATCAACTTCTGTCACTTTAGTGATACATTTTGGGATAGTACCTAAAGTTTAAAGCAGAAATTGGGGCACTTTTGAAATTTTCATTTTTGACCAAAATCGACAGGTCCGGGGCTTAGGGAATTCTCATATGCCACAAAACGGTTGAAGCTCCTGTTCAAAAATGATGCTCCGAAATCAACTTCTGTCACCTTAGTGATACATTTTGGGATAGTACCTAAAGTTTAAAGCAGAAATTGGGGCACTTTTGAAATTTTCATTTTTGACCAAAATCGACAGGTCCGGGGCTTAGGGAATTTCTCATATGCCACAAAACGGTTGAAGCTCCTGTTCAAAAATAATGCTCCGAAATCAACTTCTGTCACCTTAGTGATACATTTTGGGATAATACCTAAAGTTTAAAGCAGAAATTGGGGCACTTTTGAAATTTTCATTTTTGACCAAAATCGACAGGTCCGGGGCTTAGGGAATTCTCATATGCCACAAAACGGTTGAAGCTCCTGTTCAAAAATGATGCTCCAAAATCAACTTCTGTCACCTTAGTGATACATTTTGGGATAGTACCTAAAGTTTAAAGCAGAAATTAGGGCACTTTTGAAATTTTCATTTTTGACAAAAATCGACAAGTCCGGGGCTTAGGGAATTTCTCATATGCCACAAAACGGTTGAAGCTCCTGTTCAAAAATGATGCTCCGAAATCAACTTCTGTCACCTTAGTGATACATTTTGGGATAGTACCTAAAGTTTAAAGCAGAAATTGGGGCACTTTTGAAATTTTCATTTTTGACCAAAATCGACAGGTCCGGGGCTTAGTGAATTCTCATATGCCACAAAACGGTTGAAGCTCCTGTTCAAAAATGATGCTCTGAAATCAACTTCTGTCACCTTTGTGATACATTTTGGGATAGTACCTAAAGTTTAAAGCAGAAATTGGGGCACTTTTGAAATTTTCATTTTTGACCAAAATCGACAGGTCCCGGGCTTATGGAATTCTCATATGCCACAAAACGGTTGAAGCTCCTGTTCAAAAATGATGCTCCAAAATCAACTTCTGTCACCTTAGTGATACATTTTGGGATAGTACCTAAAGTTTAAAGCAGAAATTGGGGCACTTTTGAAATTTTCATTTTTGACCAAAAATCGACAGGTCCGGGGATTAGGGAATTTCTCATATGCCACAAAACGGTTGAAGCAACTGTTCAAAAATGATGCTCCGAAATCAATTTCTGTCACCTTAGTGATACATTTTGGGATAGTACCTAAAGTTTAAAGCAGAAATTGGGGCACTTTTGAAATTTTCATTTTTGACCAAAATCGACAGGTCCGGGGCTTATGGAATTCTCATATGCCACAAAATGATTGAAGCTCCTGTTCAAAAACGATGCTCCGAAATCAACTTCTGTCACCTTACTGATACATTTTGGGATAGTACCTAAAGTTTAAAGCAGAAATTGGGGCACTTTTGAAATTTTCATTTTTGACTAAAATCGACAGGTCCGGGGCTTAGGGAATTCTCATATGCCACAAAATGGTTGAAGCTCCTGTTCAAAAATGATGCTCCGAAATAAACTTCTGTCACCTTAGTGATACATTTTGGGATAATACCTAAAGTTTAAAGCAGAAATTGGGGCACTTTTGAAATTTTCATTTTTGACCAAAATCGACAGGTCCGGGGCTTAGGGAATTCTCATATGACACAAAACGGTTGAAGCTCCTGTTCAAAAATGATGCTCCAAAATCAACTTCTGTCACCTTAGTGATACATTTTGGGATAGTACCTAAAGTTTAAAGCAGAAATTGGGGCACTTTTGAAATTTTCATTTTTGACCAAAATCGACAAGTCCGGGGCTTAGGGAATTTCTCATATGCCACAAAACGGTTGAAGCTCCTGTTCAAAAATGATGCTAAGAAATCAACTTCTGTCACCTTAGTGATACATTTTGGGATAGTACCTAAAGTTTAAAGCAGAAATTGGGGCACTTTTGAAATTTTAATTTTTGACCAAAATCGACAGGTCCGGGTCTTAGGGAATTTCTCATATTCCACAAAACGGTTGAAGCTCCTGTTCAAAAATGATGCTCCGAAATCAACTTCTGTCACCTTAGTGATACATTTTGGGATAGTACCTAAAGTTTAAAGCAGAAATTGGGGCACTTTTGAAATTTTAATTTTTGACCAAAATCGACAGGTCCGGGGCTTAGGGAATTTCTCATATTCCACAAAACGGTTGAAGCTCCTGTTCAAAAATGATGCTCCGAAATAAACTTCTGTCACCTTAGTGATACATTTTGGGATAGTACCTAAAGTTTAAAGCAGAAATTGGGGCACTTTTGAAATTTTCATTTTTGACCAAAATCGACAGGTCCGGGGCATAGGGAATTTCTCATATGCCACAAAACGGTTGAAGCTCCTGTTCAAAAATGATGCTCCGAAATAAACTTCTGTCACCTTAGTGATACATTTTGGGATAATACCTAAAGTTTAAAGCAGAAATTGGGGCACTTCTGAAATTTTCATTTTTGACCAAAATCGACAGGTCCGGGGCTTATGGAATTCTCATATGCCACAAAACGGTTGAAGCTCCTGTTCAAAAATGATGCTCCGAAATCAACTTCTGTCACCTTAGTGATACATTTTGGGATAGTACCTAAAGTTTAAAGCAGAAATTGTGGCACTTTTGAAATTTTCATTTTTGACCAAAATCGACAGGTCCGGGGCTTATGGAATTCTCATATGCCACAAAACGATTGAAGCTCCTGTTCAAAAATGATGCTCCGAAATCAACTTCTGTCACCTTAGTGATACATTTTGGGATAGTACCTAAAGTTTAAAGCAGAAATTGGGGCACTTTTGAAATTTTCATTTTTGACCAAAATCGACAGGTCCGGGGCTTATGGAATTCTCATATGCCACAAAACGGTTGAAGCTCCTGTTCAAAAATGATGCTCCGAAATCAACTTCTGTCACCTTAGTGATACATTTTGGGATAGTACCTAAAGTTTAAAGCAGAAATTGGGGCACTTTTGAAATTTTCATTTTTGACCAAAATCGACAGGTTCGGGGCTTATGGAATTCTCATATGCCACAAAACGATTGAAGCTCCTGTTCAAAAATGATGCTCCGAAATCAACTTCTGTCACCTTAGTGATACATTTTGGGATAGTACCTAAAGTTTAAAGCAGAAATTGGGGCACTTTTGAAATTTTCATTTTTGACCAAAAATCGACAGGTCCGGGGATTAGGGAATTTCTCATATGCCACAAAACGGTTGAAGCAACTGTTCAAAAATGATGCTCCGAAATCAACTTCTGTCACCTTAGTGATACATTTTGGGATAGTACCTAAAGTTTAAAGCAGAAATTGGGGCACTTTTGAAATTTTCATTTTTGACCAAAATCGACAGGTCCGGGGCTTAGGGAATTTCTCATATGCCACAAAACGGTTGAAGCTCCTGTTCAAAAATGATGCTCCGAAATCAACTTCTGTCACCTTAGTGATACATTTTGGGATAGTACCTAAAGTTTAAAGCAGAAATTGGGGCACTTTTGAAATTTTCATTTTTGACCAAAATCGACAGGTCCGGGGCTTAGGGAATTCTCATATGCCACAAAACGATTGAAGCTCCTGTTCAAAAATGATGCTCCGAAATCAACTTCTGTCACCTTAGTGATACATTTTGGGATAGTACCTAAAGTTTAAAGCAGAAATTGGGGCACTTTTGAAATTTTCATTTTTGACCAAAATCGACAGGTCCGGGGCTTATGGAATTCTCATATGCCACAAAACGGTTGAAGCTCCTGTTCAAAAAATGATGCTCCGAAATCAACTTCTGTCACCTTAGTGATACATTTTGGGATAGTACCTAAAGTTTAAAGCAGAAAATTGGGGCACTTTTGAAATTTTCATTTTTGACCAAAATCGACAGGTCCGGGGCTTATGGAATTCTCATATGCCACAAAACGGTTGAAGCTCCTGTTCAAAAATGATGCTCCGAAATCAACTTCTGTCACCTTAGTGATACATTTAGATAGTACCTAAAGTTTAAAGCAGAAATTGGGGCACTTTTGAAATTTTCATTTTTGACCAAAATCGACAGGTCCGGGGCTTATGGAATTCTCATATGCCACAAAACGGTTGAAGCTCCTGTTCAAAAATGATGCTCCGAAATCAACTTCTGTCACCTTAGTGATACATTTTGGGATAGTACCTAAAGTTTAAAGCAGAAATTGGGGCACTTTTGAAATTTTCATTTTTGACCAAAATCGACAGGTCCGGGGCTTATGGAATTCTCATATGCCACAAAACGGTTGAAGCTCCTGTTCAAAAATGATGCTCCGAAATCAACTTCTGTCACCTTAGTGATACATTTTGGGATAGTACCTAAAGTTTAAAGCAGAAAATTGGGGGCACTTTTGAAATTTTCATTTTTGACCAAAATCGACAGGTCCGGGGCTTATGGAATTCTCATATGCCACAAAACGGTTGAAGCTCTGTTCAAAAATGATGCTCCGAAATCAACTTCTGTCACCTTAGTGATACATTTTGGGATAGTACCTAAAGTTTAAAGCAGAAATTGGGGCACTTTTGAAATTTTCATTTTTGACCAAAAATCGACAGGTCCGGGGATTAGGGAATTTCTCATATGCCACAAAACGGTTGAAGCAACTGTTCAAAAATGATGCTCCGAAATCAACTTCTGTCACCTTAGTGATACATTTTGGGATAGTACCTAAAGTTTAAAGCAGAAATTGGGGCACTTTTGAAATTTTCATTTTTGACCAAAATCGACAGGTCTGGGGCTTAGGGAATTTCTCATATGCCACAAAACGGTTGAAGCTCCTGTTCAAAAATGATGCCTCCGAAATCAACTTCTGTCACCTTAGTGATACATTTTGGGATAGTACCTAAAGTTTAAAGCAGAAATTGGGGCACTTTGAAATTTTCATTTTTGACCAAAATCGACAGGTCTGGGGCTTAGGGAATTTCTCATATGCCACAAAACGGTTGAAGCTCCTGTTCAAAATGATGCTCCGAAATCAACTTCTGTCACCTTAGTGATACATTTTGGGATAGTACCTAAAGTTTAAAGCAGAAATTGGGGCACTTTTGAAATTTTCATTTTTGACCAAAATCGACAGGTCCGGGGATTAGGGAATTTCTCATATGCCACAAACGGTTGAAGCAACTGTTCAAAAATGATGCTCCGAAATCAACTTCTGTCACCTTAGTGATACATTTTGGGATAGTACCTAAAGTTTAAAGCAGAAATTGGGGCACTTTTGAAATTTTCATTTTTGACCAAAATCGACAGGTCTGGGGCTTAGGAATTTCTCATATGCCACAAAACGGTTGAAGCTCCTGTTCAAAAATGATGCTCCGAAATCAACTTCTGTCACCTTAGTGATACATTTTGGGATAGTACCTAAAGTTTAAAGCAGAAATTGGGGCACTTTTGAAATTTTCATTTTTGACCAAAATCGACAGGTCCCGGGCTTATGGAATTCTCATATGCCACAAAACGGTTGAAGCTCCTGTTCAAAAATGATGC